>NC_056745.1:864512147-864557147 GCF_019279795.1 Protopterus annectens
CCCCCTCACAGAACGCCTCCTGCCCTCACGAGGGATAAACAAATCAGGGCAGGGATTCATTTATGGGCACCCATCTACTTGATAGGATTTGCCTTAAAGCAATAAAGGGTATCACTCTGCTTTTTATGTAACATAGTCCAAAGATGTAGAAGCACTAAATAATGCATTTGTCCCTCCAGTATGCCTTATTTGTTTTGTTAATGGAAATTCAAGTCTAGTGTCTGTGGAACCATGTATTTTGTGGAGACATATGAGATCAAAGCTGGCTGAGTTATTAATAACACTGAGTGTTAGAAATAAATCACTACACAATAGTCTATATGAGCTGGACTACAAGGGCAGAGTTTCAAGCCTGCCTTGGTAAATGAGGGTCTGGCAATCTTTTTACTTAGGCAGCTCTAGGGTTATTGCAGCTGTGTGATGTGTTGGATAGAAGCCTACAGAATGGAGCATTATATGCTATAATTGCTCTGACTGGAATAAAATTATATAGGAAAGATAACTTCTTTTGACTTGTATGAAATGCCTTTCCTTATTAACTGAACTAGACAGAAGGGTTTCCTAACTACTTTGACTGCATGCTGATCAAAAGATAGGGAGTTGTCTACAAGGGTGTCAAGATCTCTGATGACCATATCATTCTGGAGTCAGGTATCATCTATAATGTAAGCTGTTGCCATGTTTTGTTAACGAAAGGAGACAGTGCTACACTGCTTTGCATTTAACATAAATCCATTTCCTAATACACATTGATTTATATTGTATGGCCATTGCTGATATCAACTTCTGATTGAATGACATTCCCAGTTTGTAGTCATTGGTAAATTTAGTTAGTGATATGTTACGCTTAGTGGTTTAGAAATCCAACAGGTGGCTGTGTTACAGGTGATTACTGCACCACTGGCAAAGAAGATAAAGTGTGAGAATTTTATTCTGGGAGTGCCACGATATATAGTATTGTGTGAGCCAGCAATGTGATTTTCACGGTCCTTTCCATCTTTCTTCACTGTGTTATAACTGTGGAGTAGAGATGTATAATTTTGAGGGGTACATTGAGGCTTGCACCCCCTGCAAAAAAATAATTGTTTTTTGCTTTTAAGTTTTTTTGGCTCATTGTTTTTGGTGTGTGATTTTTGACAAACAGTGAGCTGAAAAATCAATGTTCACAATCAAAAAGATGATCCCAACAAGTAGAAACTGACGAGAAGGGATCCTTGTATGAACTCCTTAGGAATATTTCTAACCAATAAAATCCAATATCCGTTATAACAATAAGTAACCAAAAAATAAAAAAGCATTGTGACTCCAGGTATTTGCTCAGGACCAGTACTTTAATATAAGTTAATCATTTTCATTCCTTAATACAAATTGGAACTTCATCAGAACTACAAACGTAGGTTCATAGGTTGGTACTAGACTCTCAGCCCTACGACCTATACAAGCTTAGCCATAACAATTCCCTGGATATTTCTTCCCACAATATTTACTTCCCTGGACCCCTGTCTAGCAGGTCAACTAACATGATCCCCGGGGTGAATTTCTTATCTCCCATCCAATCATCAAGGTTCCTTTTGAAGAGGGCCAGTGAGGCGCGCTGCTTGACATGTATTGGCAGTCTAATCCAGAGTCTGGGGAGTCTCTGGGTCAGGAACCCATCCCTCCAGCATGTTTTGCTCATTGTGATGACAAGGTTTAGATCCCTGGAGCATGTGGCTCTGAGGGATCGGGATTTCTTTAAGTGGAGCATGTCCAACAGCTCAAGATTTGACATGGGCTTGTATGTTAAGCAGAGATTGCCTCTGAGTAGAGGATATGCCACAGAGTATAGATGGAGTTTTTTTTAGGCGGTCAGCATAGGGCATCTGCTTTAGGCCTGTGATTCTTTTAGTGAGGTATTTCTGTGGCCTTTCCAGCTGTTGCAGATGTCTTGTGAGGTACATACAAAACGGGACATTGTACTCTATAATGGGTCTAATGAGAGATGAGTACAGTGGTTCAATTACCTCCTTTTTTTCTGGATGAAAAGCCTTAGTGATGAGGTGTGCTATGTAGAAGGATTTACTGACTGTTGTGGTGATGTGGTTATCGAAGGTGAGACCACTGACCACCTGTGTCCCTAAGTCTCTCATCACACTTTCAGTGTTTAGTGTACTGCCACCTATTTGGTAATTCATGGGTACATGTTTTTTCCCAAAGGGGATAACTATACATTTCTTAGCATTAAGCTTGAGCCCATGGGTCTGGCACCAAGCATCTGTTTCTGTAAGGCCCTTTTGTAGAATATCCACATCATTTGGGGACTCATTAATGGCTCCCAGTTTGCAGTCATCTGCAAACTTTGTTAGCCATAGTCCCTTAGTGTTGGCCTGCACTTCAGAGAAGTAGATGCCAAACAAGAGCAGTTCCAGGACTGAACCCTGAGGTACTCCACTTGTCACTTGTCTGGAGCTGGATTTGGAGTCGGCTACTTTTACAGTCTGGGTTCTGTCAGTAAGCCAGTTGGCAACCCATCTAGTGATGTAGGGATTTATGCCCAGCTTAGTACATTTATCTATGATTCCAGAGTGGGGGATGGTGTTGAAGGCCTTGGAGAGGTCCAGATAGGCTGTGTGGACCGCCTTACCCTCATCCACAGCTCTGGAGACTGATTCAAAGAAGTCAATCAGGTTCAGGAGACAAGATAGGCCCTTCATGAACCCAAACTGGGTGGGGTCCAGTGTTTGAAGGCTGCCAATGTGTTTGTTTATAAGTTCCATGATAATGTGTTTCATGCCCTTGCACATCAGGCTCATCAGACTGATGGGACAGTAATTCCCAGGATCCAAGGTGGATCCGCCCTTGTGGAGTGGGTTAATGGTAGCTGTGCGCCACTTAGTGGGCACAAAGTCTGAGGTGAGGCTATGATTAAACATGACACTTAGGTGAGGTGCCAGTTCATTTTTGTAGTTCATGTAGTACACAGCCCGGTATGTCATCTGGTCCCATGGATGCTGTATTCTTAACTTTGGAAAGTGTGATTTCTACCTGTGTGGCCGTGATTACCGGAATTTGGCAATCTTATGTATTGAGATGGGTCCTTTAGGGAATGAGAGGGGGGTGAAGTTGGCACTAAATCAATCTGCCATGATATTGACAATTTCCTTGGGATCAGTATATTTAATGCCATTCTGTTACATCTCAGAGCAGATCTGAGCATTACCATTTAGATTCCTGACATAACTATAGAATGCCTTGTGGTTGTCTTTGGAATCTTTGGCAATTTTATTTTTGTAACTATTTTTGGAGGATTTTATGAGGGATCTCAGCTTCTTACTGAGGCTGCTAAGGGAGTTTTTTTGCATCTTGGGATTTTCCTCTTTTCTGCAACAGATTCTTCCTTCTGTTGTATAGTTTGTTTATGGCAGGGGACCAGCAGATCGGGTTCCTTTTCTTGGTTCTATTTGGGATGGCACGATTCATGCACAAGTAGATGGCCTCATACAGTGCCTTAGTGTAGGATTCAGCAGTCGAACTTTCAGCTCCTGTCTGCATGGGTGTCATGGAGTTTGTCATTTCTGACTTGAGTAGCATGAAGTTGGCTTTGGAGAAGTTTTTTACTGAGGTTTCCTTACTGGGGGGGGTGGGGGTGGGATGTGGATGTCAAGGGTGATTTGCTTATGGTCAGATCTGACCAATGAGGCGTTGACCACTGGTGTGGAGCATCTATCTCCTATGTTGGTAATGACCAGGTCTAGGATATTGGAACCCCTGGTGGGACAATGGATTAGTTGATCCAGGACGTTGGAATTTATGACAAGAACCATTGGGAAAAGGTGTTGGTACCCAAGTAGTTTTTCCAGTTAATGGCAGGGTAGTTGAAATCATCCAGTATTAGGGTGTTTGGTTGTATCTTAATATTTTCCAGTATGTTTAGAAAGGTGTAGTGAGAATCTTGTGGTATGGTGGGGGATCTGTAGCAAGCTACAATTTGGATTTCAGTCTTACCTAGTGTTAGTTACACCTGGGGAATTTCAGATGCATTGTGTTGGGCAACTAGCCTGGAGGTGTGAATATCCTTGGTGAATATGGACACTCCTCCACCTTTAGTGTTTCAGTCTTGGTTTGGTAGCCGAAAAGTGTGGCAAGAGTTGTAGCCTAGTATTGCAGGGTTGCTGTCTTGAGCCTTGAACCAGGCATCAGTTACTGCACAGATATCAATGTTCTCCATTTTTAGGAGTGCATCCAGAGAGTGCATTTTGAGGTTTAGACTTCTAGCATTGAGTAGCATTTTGCATGCTGTTACGGTGGTGGTTTTGTCCTTTGAACCTTGCCTAAAAAAGGCACTGTAGGGGTGGCAAGAGCTTTAGCCAGTAACCTGAATCCCAGGGGTGACAGGTGCAGACCATCTTTGGCAAAGCATCGCGGTTTGTCGATCATGTCATCCCAGGCAGACAGATACTGGATCCCCTTTGAATGACACCAGAAGCTTAGCCAATTGTTGATGTCAGTCATTTTGTCCTTGTACTGTGGTATTATTCTGGGCGAAGGCAAGATGCTACTCAGGGCTAGGGTCATACCTGCCTTGGCCACATGATCCGAGAGCTCTTCCATATCTCTTTTCATGTAATCCAGGGAGGTACGTCTCAAGTCATTCACTCCAACATGGACAATGACAGAGTCGTATTTGTACTTGTTGTGGAGTGACTTGAGTGCATGCGTTATGTGGCAGATCCTGGCACCAGACAGGTAGCTGACTGTAATTTTCTCCTTGTTCAGCCTGGTGAGTGGGACATCAGTGTGCCTGACTATAGAGTCACCTACGACTAAAGTGTTGGGTACGTTGTTTTGCCTTGGGGGCTGTTGTTGGGTGGCACACTGGTGTTGTGAGCTATGTGTCACTTTGGTTGTGACTGGTGTTTGTTTGTGTTTCAGCTTCGGAGGTCCTTGTTGCTTGGGCAGGTTAATGTTAAGGGCCTCCACATATGTGGGTTTAGTGTTAGATGTTGATGATGTGGGTTTTGAAGGGCTATGTGTTGCTTAAGGTGTAGTGCAGGTGTTAACCTTATCCTCTTGATTGTATAGCACAATCTTGGCTGGAGAGAGCTTTGCTTCCAGTTTGGCTATGTAAGTGCATCTCTCACAGGTTGTAGTGTTAGGAGGAGAAGGCTGTCTGTGTACATGAGGCAGTTGCTGCATTGCTCCAGTATGCCCAGATTCACCAGGTGGACAGGAGAAATCACCAGAAGCTTTCACTTGGACATACCTGTTTAGATGCTTTTTTTGTAAAGTACAAGAGCTGTTTTCCCTTACCTTTGCAAGGTACTTTGCAATTATAGGCTGTTTAGTGTCTACAATTAATTTCTTCTTATTAACAAGGAGGGTTGAGTGCTTGTATCAGTTTAAGGCTTGCTAGCGCTTTCCAGCAGGTTCTAGAGCAAGTGCTAGTCACAAGGGTTCAGATTTTAGTGCTACTACTGAGAAACCGGCTAGTTCTAAGGGAAAATTTGAAGAGCAGAATTTCTGGCACATGGAATAGTTTAACTGTAGCCCCGCAGTGTTGCACGATGCGAAAAATGCACAAACACATACTGACTCATTCATCAAATAGTATTGTCAAATCCTGATTAATATTTGTCAAATTGAATCGATACATTAAACGTCACTAATTAATATTATTAAGAAGCACTTTTTAAATATGCATGTAAAATCTCATATTAAAACAATTGATGCAAAAATAAATAAACTTGGACTAACAATGTTTAGGCCCTCAGAAATAAAACAACATAAGGTACAATTTCTGCACTGCATCATTTCACTTATTCCACAATAGTTATTTACTATACACCTTTCAAAATATTGTTTTAAAATGCTTCCTTTTTGCATATGATTATGGGCTTATCACCCATGGATTTCTCTAAACCTGTGGGCTCAAAAACAAGATTCCACTTTTTCATAAGAACATACTTGGTCTCTTGTGTCATGTTATTATAATGATAAACCATAGCCCTCGTATGTCATTATTTTACTTTAGAAATCTTCACCAGACTGTCTGGGTGTCTAATAAGGGGGTTATATCTTGCTTTCTTGGACATGCTAACTTCTTTTTTGTGTTTCCTCACCATGTTCTCAGGATAACCACTATCAAAAACATGTTACAGATCATGTTACATCTTGTCATCAGAAACCAGGTGGGATAATTGGATCATCTGATTGTTCAAAATGTTTTTCTTTTACTAAGGTAGATGATAACATTTATAGTGTAGCAAACTGTTGTATGTTTCTTTTCTGTATATTGTCTGTTTAAACTAAACAGTTTTAGGAGCTAAGGAAGGATCTGTGAATGCCTTTGACAGGGGATGTGAATTTTATTTTTTTTTTTCACTATGCTCTTCCTTTTGATACCTTTTTGATTTTTGCTGAACTTTTAAACAGAGTCTTTAATGCAGGTAGAGTTTGATTTTATTATAGGCCTTAATTAGCCTTTTTATTTTATTAAATAGTTCATTAGTGTTGCATTCCACTAAAACATTTTGTTTTTATGTTCCTCAGAATACTTGGTGCTAATTGCAACAACCTGGTTTATGCTATTTCTTAGACTAGAGTAAAATTTATTGACATAAGTGACAATTGAGGCTACATGGGGTAGAAATTGTGAAATTGAATTTTGCGTGCTCATCTTATTGATTTAATAGGTTTGTATTTATAAAGTCTGTGAATTCAAATGTTCTTATTGTGGTGGTTTTAACTGTATTAATGTTGTTACTCTGGCCATAGGGAATGTATTAGGGTATACTGGATGTGCTGGCCTACTTTGCATAAGTACAGAGGATGAACATTTCTTTGTGGCCCACTTTCCATGTCATGGCCCAGAGGATTGCTAGTGCAATGTATTGTTATTTGTGGGTGGACCTGTGGGCCTAGTTGCCATGATGTAGCACAGACTTGGTGCTGAACATTGGCACTACTGTGGTAGTGCCTCTGGGACTAGCTGCTGTGAAGTGACACATACACTTGGTGCTGAATGTCAACACTGTTATCTGAAGACATCTGTGAGACTGGCTGTCATGATATGGCATCTCGGTCTGCCACAGGTCCAGCTTGTAAGAGGAACAGGTTTGAAAATAAATGTATTTTTCTGCTGTTTTATTGTGCTATACTGCCATATTCTAGGGACTGTTCTATTCATGGGGCTTGGGCTGTGGCAGGTTTCATAAATGAATACATTGAGGCTGTGGCTGGCTATAACTCATACCTTTCTTTTTTGGTACATTAGTGAGGTTTGCTGACACTAATAATGACAAACTTGAGTTACAGACTTCATATTCTTCAGAAGTATGAATGCTAATGTAAAACCTGCTATTCTAGCTAGTTTCGTAGTACATAAGAGAAGAGGAATATTTCATATTTATCAGTGATTATGGGCTATTCCCCCTCTTTAATTTTCAGTTTTGTTTCTCCTTGCTCTGCTAAGAAGATGAGAGCTATGGCCTATGTTCTTTTTTGGTGAGCTGTGTCGTAAGGACAAGACAAAGTGAGTAATCCTGCAGTAGCAACCTGATTTTAGAATATCACCAGAAGTAGCTACCTATTCTGGGAGTCAGTTGGTGCATGAAAGCAGAAGGCAGTTAGAATGGTCACTATGAAGTTAGTGTTGCTGTGGCTTGTTTTGGTGTTGGGGTAACAGAGCATAGTGCCCGAAAGTTACATATTGAAGTATATTTGGGGTGACTCTTTTTTTCACCCTTTCTGGAAGGAATTCAAAGAGATGTGTGCGCAGTGGTAATGGTACACACTGTCTATGGCACCATATACTTGTATAATTTTTTATTTAATTTTTTACAGAAGTCATCATGGAGGATATGTCCTATAGCTAAAAGTGAAGTAAACTATTGTGACTTTTATTTCACCACTTTGGCAATCACACATAAGAGGTGATTCCATAAGTGGCTGTTTGTTTTGGGGGGAGGGCAGGCTGTGTGTGTATGAAACAGTCTTTGACATGACAAGTTTGTGGGAGAGGGAGTGTGGGCAGTGGTTACTTGTAATGAGAGGGAGATGCTCTCTGGACTCACCTAACCTGTCTCTCCTTCCCACTAATGGTGTGACCTCAGAGAATGGTTATATTTGTTAGGGGGATGAAGGGGGTGCAGCCCCCATAACACTCCTGGCAGACTTGAACAAATTCTATCACATATAGGTGAGCCATTTAGAAAGACAAGGTAAACAAAGAGTTATGCTGAATCCCTATAAGTAACCAATGTCAGGAACTTGTATATGTGTTCAAGTACAAGAGGGTAAAATAAATTATTGTTCTCATTTTTCTTTTATTTTCCTCACAACGTGACATTAGTGGTGTACATAGAAAGTAGATGATTTTATGTGGAATGGGATTTGAAGGCATGTTGCATGTCAGTAATCAAGGTCATTACATGAAAACTTTCAAATAAAAATATGGGTCATCATTGTTAATGTAGTTGTCTAATAGCAGCAAGCTGACATATGGTACTGTGGCTGTTATGTTTTTTGTTTTCTTTTCAGTGAGACATTAGAAGTATACAGAATGTGGGTATCATTTTTGTGGAGATATGATGCATGAAAGCAAATAGTACTTACAGCAGCACTTCTGACTGACTTTTGATGTTTTTTGTGGGGGGTAGTGTCTCTTAAAGAGCAATATTGTCATTATAGTTCAGTGATTCCTTCAAAGTCAGAAGTGGTACGACTTCTCAGTAGGGGCATGTTGCACCAAGACAGTATATTGTGTTTTGCACCAAAGTATCTTATTAGAAGTCCATGTTTGTTATTGTGAATTGTCTTCAGGGAACTGAAATATCACTTTATGAATACAGCTAGTAAATCTATCATCTCAGAGGATTATTTGTTCTTATTGTCTTGCAATATGCTTGGTTTCTACATAGATCGTCTGCATAAAAGACTGAGGGCAAGGGATTTATGAAAGCAAACAGCAGTTACAGGATCTTGTCTGATTGATTGTTGATATGTTTTCTCTTGGGGGGGGCAGCATCTGTCAAACTGACATATAGCCATTACATGTATGTGATTCCTTTGCAGTCAACTTTGTCACAGTTTATGTTTTATAACAAATACCTTATTAGACGTCCTTGACTTTTTTATTAATTGAGAACTGTCTCTGTGGAACTGATACATATTCTCTGGATTCTCAAAAGCTTGCATGGCGTGCAAGATCGGTGCAGGAGCTCAAGCAGGCAATATGTCTGCCGTGCGATCCAGGAACAGCTGGCAGGGGTGAGCACGAGAACTCCTGCACTAACCCTGCACAGATAAAGCCCTTGTATGCAAATCACCCCATTTGCAGGAGAAATCCATGCAAATAAGGTGAACTTGCAATCCAGGAAGCTTGTGACCGTCTGTGCAGGACTAGTGCAATCAGTAGAAATGTACTTGGCTAGTAACCGAGTACATTTCTGCAAAATCCAAAATGGAGCTATGACAGCCCCAAATACAGGCTGCATATCATGCAGTAAGCATGCCAATGGCCAAGTATAAGGCCATTGGCATTGCAAACTGTACAAAAATTTTAAAAATCAACTTTTAATTCTCATTAGGTCATCTCAGCTGTTTAAGTGTAGGGTAGCGGCGCGCAAACGGGATCGGGGGGAAAATAACAAAACTAACCTAAAGTAAGCATTCTAACTAAAATCACTATTCTGCCATGCAAGTCAATGGCAGGCAGAGGACAACCTGGCCAGTGAGTAGTGGTTGCTAAGGGGGGAGGCTCAGTGTGAGACATGTAACTATGCATTAGCAGGCAATCTTAAGCAAATGAGGGGAAGAATAGTGAATACCAGTTATCCACAGGATGTGAGGCAGGTCCCAACAGTGTAAGAGTAGGAATAGCTGGGTGCAAGCCTAGGAGGTAGGTGACATCATGGGGGGGGGTGTCATGCATACTGTAAGTGAATTGGAGCCCTGTGGCTCGGGGTTGCTCCTAGCTAGCAGAGCTAAGCTAGGGGGTGTGTCTAAACATGCCTAGCAGTCTTTACAAAGCCTAAGCGGGTGTGCGCGCCCTACAATAGGTCATACAGGAAGAAAAAAAAGGTTTAACCAGGAAATAGCAGCAGTGTGCACATTTGAGCACTCTGCGGGGCATGCACATGGGCTTAAACAGGAAGGCAATGGGATGGGAAAACAGCAGTAGGAAGGTAATCAAGGAGAACTAGCTTAGCTGGTAGGTGAAATGTATCAGAATCAGGCAGTTACACAGGCACCAGACCAGCCCAGCCCAGAACACTACTAGAAACTAAGCAGACACCTTCCACTCTGTTTTTTCCCACACTCTATTACCACCGGTGTATACAAGGGTGGAAATTTTAACTAACAAACCTATAAAATGAGAAGGGCTGCAGCAGGCAACATAGA
Organism: Protopterus annectens; assembly: GCF_019279795.1. Taxonomy (NCBI): domain Eukaryota; kingdom Metazoa; phylum Chordata; order Ceratodontiformes; family Protopteridae; genus Protopterus; species Protopterus annectens. The sequence continues at coordinate 864,522,528 of NC_056745.1, forward strand.
ACAACATGTGCAAAAGGTTGAGGGTGGTGAGGATATGAATGCTGCCGAACAACCCACAGTGAGGAGACGGAGAAGAGTGTACAGACCCAGGGTAACCTACCAGGGGCTACATGAGGTGGAGATAGTGGAGCGCCATAGGGTGGACAGAGACTTCCTACAGCAATGTGTTGAGCTGTGCTGGCCACACCCGTCACACCAAACTGACCAAGGGAAACCCATCCCAGTGGATACCAAGGTATGTGTACGCCTAGGTATACTAGCCACAGGTACCTCCCAAAGCACAACTGGGGATATCATGGGGATGTCACAGGCATCAGCATCCAGTGTATTCTACCAGTTCTTGGATGCCATGTCAGCACATGCCATTGAGCACTTATATTTCCTCAACACCCGTGAGGTGCTGACCAGCAATATCCGTTTCTTCCACCAAATAGCAGAATACCCTGGGGTAGTGGGTGCTATAGACTGCACGCACATATGCATCAAAGCACCACCAGGTGAGCAGGGTAGGGCCTACATCAACCACAGGGGCATCCCCTCCATCAACTACCAGGTCATATGTGATGCCCAGGGCATTATAATGAATGTGTGCAGGCTGCCCTGGAAGCTATGACGATTCCTACATATGGCATCTGACGCAGCTGTACCAGAGATTTTCCAATGGGGACATCCCCTATGGCCACCTAGTGGGTACACACACTGGAGCCGTGGCTGATGACACACATCAGAAATACACACACATCTGAACAACAACGCCAGAATGAGGCACACGCACAGGCCAGACATATAACAGAACAAGTGTTTGGGATGCTCAGGTCATGGTTCCGGTGTCTGGACAGATCCGGTGGAGCCTTGCAGTATTCACCAGCTACATGTACCCAAATTGTTATGGTATGTGCTATGCTACACAATTTGATCCTGCAGAATCAGCTGCAGCAGGAACAGCATGGGGCAGGGCCACACAGCCCCCCCCCCCACCAATGCCAAGGCCTGCACAGACACAGATTAACCTGGAGGAGGAACAACCTGAGCCTGCTCCAGTAGGCAGAATGTGGCATGCCCAGTATGCCCTGGCCTTGGCAAAGAGGCAACACATAGCACATGCACTGACACAGTAGGGACCCAGGGAATGACACCTCTCACTGACTCACACATACAGTAAAAAGGATGCCAAACATGACACTACCTGTGCGCAACCATGTATAGGGAGTGTACTATGTGCATCCAACATACACAGCCCACCAGTGCCATCTGCAAGCCTGGCACACCAACAAGGTAAGTCAATCAACCTACCAATTGCCGTATGGAGTAGAATGTGTTGTTACCTGTAGCTATGGTATGGATGTGAGCTTGCAATGTAATTGGGTGGCTGGATGTTATGGCAGCAGACAGTAGACACCCATAGTGGCACCATGACATCTGTAACACATACTGGAGTCACCATTGTAGCCAGTACTACACAGGGTGACAAAACCCACTGCAGGAAATGTGCTGAGCAACATGTGTGTCCATATGACTTACACATGCCAGTCAGGACAGTTCACATATCCAACAACAGTGTCAGCCAGCAGGACAGGTGTAGACAAACCCAAACAGAGCCTATGCCATGGCCCCAGAATGATGGCTATGGTTAACATCCCCCCAGGCCTACACAGTCAGACCACAGCAGGACAGGCAGTGGGATGTTAGCTCTGAAGGGTAGGAAGTCAGACAATAATATGTAGGGCAACCAAAGCCACAATCTGTAGTACACTGGTATGCCTCTAGCCAGCATGATAGGTAAGACTACAGACTGACATGAGTACCCGAAATACCAGTACAGTCCCAGCAAATGTGTACAAGTGTCAGGTGTGCCCCCCCATCCTACATAGACATATAGTAACAGTCAGGTGTGCCCCCCAATCCTGTGTAGAAATGTAGAAATAGTCAGGTGTGCCCTCGCCCAACCTACATAGAAATATAGTAACAGTCAGGTGTGGCCCCCCTAATCCTGTGTAGAGATGTAGAAACAGTCAGGTGTGCCCCTCCCTGCTATGCAGAAATGTAGTAACGGTCAATGCCAAATGATCAATGGATACTCTGCAGAGACAGCATGCTACCTGTTGGTGTACAACACAAAGGTCAGCACTGCAGTACAAACTACCTGGACATGACCCATACATGCAATACAGATGGCCATACTAGGCATGCTCATACACTTAGAGAAATGAAGGCAATGTAAGGCAACAGCATGCTGAAAGGTCATACTGGGCATGCTCACACACTTAAACACATGAAGGGCATGTCTGCAAACATCAGTGGACCAGACATATCTGGCAGTTGCAGTTGTATGTGCAGACACCCATCAGTATGCACCACTCATGCCTTGCACACACAGTGTATAGGAATACAGACATATATGTAAGGACAACAAACTATAATAAGCCAAAGGTAGATGGACATAGATGTTTGGAAGAGGGTGACTGTGATAAGGAGCCATCCAGGCCTGTACCACTCAGCATACAGCCAAAGGGCCCCAAACACATGAGGTTCAGATTTCTCTCACTGCAGATACTAGCCACCAGTATCTGTCAGCATTACAGACCAGGTGGTGCACATGCCAGCTGTGCAATATGACTATACAAGGAAGTAGTCATCTAGCAACTGTATACACGTACCTGTGAAATTTGACCCTGTGTGTGTCTGCATGTGGCGTGTCAACCCCTACATTAATGGGTAATGGCCCATGCACACACACTGCCCTCCCCATAGCCCTAGTATGACAAGCCCGTTGAGGTCAACCAATGTGAAATACATCTTTGGAAGAATTGTAGTCTAGTAATCTCTGTGGCGCATTCCATAACTGCGTACTGTTGTAGTGTGATAAACTCGTTAGGTAGGACTTCAAATCCCACACTTGGCAACTGTGTGTGTGTTTGTGTGCATGTCTGTCTGACTGTGTCAAAAGCAATGCTTTTAAGGGTAGTCACACTCCCAACAATTTAAATGCACAACTTAGGCAAGGCTGCTGATGTCATCCACCTAGAAATACACCTCTTGGAAGATTGCAGCCCAGTAATCTTTATAGCACATCCTGTAACTGGGTACTGCTGTCGTGTGATAAAGTAGGTAGGTGTTTTAATCCTAGACATGGCAACTGTGTGTGTTTGTGTGTGTGTGTGTGTGTGTGTGTGTGTGTGTGTGTGTGTGTGTGTGTGTGTGTGTGTGTGTGTGTGTGTCTGACTGTCTCTGTAGAGAGCAATGCCTTTTTAGGCTAGCCACACTTCCCACAATCCAAATGCCAACCTTTGCAAGGCAGCTGATGTCATCCACCTAGTAATACACCTCTGGGAAAATGGGGCCCAATAATCTCCACAGCTTGTCCTGTAACTATGTACTACTATAGTGTAATAAACTAGTTAGGTAGGAGTTCTATCCCCAGACATGGCAACTGTGTTTTAGGAGTTCTATCCCCATACATGGCAACTGTTTGTGTGTCTGTCTGTGTAGAGAGCAATGCTTTTTAGGCTAGACACACTCCCCACAATCCAAACGCCAGATTTGCAAGGCAGCTGATGTCATCCACCTAATAATACACCTCTGGGAAGTTGTAGCCCAGTAATCTCCGTAGTGCGTCCTGTAACTGTGTCCCACTGTAGTGTGATAAACTATGTAGGTAAGTGTTGTATTCCCTGACATGGCAAATGGGGATGTATGTATGTGTGTGTGTGTGTGTGTGTGTGTGTGTGTGTGTGTGTGTGTGTGTGTGTGTGTGTGTGTGTGTGTGTGTGTGTGTGTGTGTGTGTGTGTGTGTGTGTGTTCCTTTGTCAGTGTAGGGAGCAATGCTTTTGAGTCCATTCACAGACACTACAACCTCCAATGGTCCACTTTGACAACTGTACCGATGCATCAACTGTGAAATACACCTTTGGGGAAATGATAGGCCCGTAATCTCCGTGGTATGTGCCGTAACTGTGTAGTGCTGTATTGTGATAATCTACTTAAGTATGAGTTCTAATCCCAGCCTTGGCAACTGTGTGTGTCTATCTGTGTAGAAAGCAATGTTTTTTTAGGGTAGGCACACCCACTACAATTTAAATGCTGCACCTTGGTAAGGCTGCTGATGTCATCCACACTGAAATACACCTTTGGGAAGGTTGTAGCCCAGTAATCTCTGTAGCATGCACCCATAACTGCTTACTGCTGTAGTGTGATTCTGAACTCTGGTAGGGTTCTATACCCAAATACAAAAATGAAGGCCAGCACCAAAGTGTTGTAGCATAAAGAATTTTTAATCGCACAGCATCATACTGGTTTTGTCAGACTTGCCTTCTTCAGTGAACAAACATGCTGTGAAACAAAAATAGATACATATAGTAATTGATACACAACTTCCTGTTTAGTCATTTCCTCCAATATAATTAAGAATAACAAGTGGTAATTGTAATTAGCCAATATTTTTCCTTAGTATTCAAAATGGAATGCCAACTTAATTTATTAGTGTTGTCCCCCTGGATCTTGTCTATAACAATGAAATGAAACTGTCCACCACCCCGCTTTTTATAATGTGCAAAATATGATCCTAATGTTTTATCTCTACGATATGAAAATTGGCATTGATTCCTCAATGCCTGATTAAGCTCCTCACTGGCCATTAAAATATTCCAGTGTTTGGACACAACGTCCCTGATGAGATTAACATTACGTCCATAAGTCGTGATAAATCTAATTGGCTCAGATTCACCCACATATGTTCTATCCTTATATGTTAATAACTGAATCCTATCCTGATTGCAGATTGTATTTCCTGTTGTCTATAGCCCCTCACCTGGAACCTACATATCATGTCTTGCTAAGAAACTGCAAAATCTTCCTGATTGGAGCATATTCTTTTGATATGCATAAACTGAGACTTAGGTATGTTATGAATGGTATGGTGTGGGTACAGATTAATGGCATGTAACAGGTTGTTATATTGAGGATATTTCCTGTAAACCTTGGTAGCAAGAGAACTATCCTGTTGTTTGATGACAGTCACATCCAAAAAATTAATACAATGCATGTCACAATTCAATGTGAATTCAATGCCCCATTTATTTTCATTTAAATACTTGACAAATTCCAATAGATATTGTTGGTCTGCACGCCACACCAACCAACAGTCGTCTAAGTGCCTTCTCCAAATATCCATCTCACTAAGGCACTGTACGAGCACATCCACTCATGCATTAAACGTGCCATCCCAAATAGAACAAAGATGCTTTCCTCCAAAAAAAGGAAGCCAATCTGGTTGTCCCCTGCCATAAACAAACTTTACAACAAAAGGAAGAAACTGTTGCAGAAAAGAGGAAAATACCAGAATGCAAAAAACTTCCTTACCAGCCTCAGTAAGAAGCTGAGATCCATCATAAAATCCTCCAAAGCTAGTTATGAAAATAAAATTTCCAAAGATTCCAAGGACATCCACAAGGCATTCTATAACTATGTCAAGAATCTAAATGGCAATGCTCAGATCTGCTGTGAGCTACAACAGAATGGCATTAAATATACTGATCCCAAGGATATTGGCAATATCCTGGCAGATCAATTCAGTGCCAACTTCACCCTCTTCTCATCCCCTAAACGGCCCATCTCAATACCAGAAGATTGTCAAATTCCAGTAATAATGGCCACACATGTAAAAAAATGCACTCTCCAAAGCTAAGACTACAGCATCCATAGGACCAGATGACATTACATGAACTACAAAATGAACTGGCACCTCACCTAAGTGTCATGTTTAATCATAGCCTCTCCTCAGGCTTCGTGTCCACTGAGTGGTACACAGCTACAGTTATCCCACTCCACAAGGGGGGATCCACCTTGGATCCTGGGAACTATCGCCCCATTAGTCTGACGAGCCTGATCTGCAAGGCCATGGAACATATTATCATGGAACTTATAAACAAAGACAATGGCAACCTTGAAACACTGGACCCCACCCAGTTTGGGTTTATGAAGGGCCGATCTTGTCTCTTGAACCTGATTGACTTCTTTGAATCAGTCTCCAGAGCCATGGATGAGGGTAAGGCAGTCCACACAGCCTATCTGGACCTCGCCAAGGCCTTTGACACCACCCCCCACTCGGGAATCATAGATAGACTTACTAAACTGGGCATTAATCCCTATGTCACTCGATGGGTTGCCAATTGACTTACTGACAGAACCCAGACTGTACCACATAGAAGGATTTCCTGACTGTTGTGGTGATGTGGTTATCGAAGGTGAGACCACTGTCCATGTGTCCCTAAGTCTCTTATCACACTTTTGGTGTTTAGTGTACTGCCACCTATGTGGTAATTCATGGGTACATGTTTTTTCCCAAAGGGGATAGCTATACATTTCTTGGCATTAAGCTTGAGCCCATGGCTCTGGCACCAAGCATATGTTTCTGTAAGGCTCTTTTGTAGAGTATCCACATCATTTGGGAATTCAATAATGGCTCCCAGTTTGCAGTCATCTGTGAACTTTGTTAGCCAGAGTCCCTTAGTGTTGGTCTGTACTTCAGAGAAGTCGATGCCAAACAAGAGCGGTCCCAGGACTGAACCCTGAGGTACTCCACTTGTCACTTGTGTGGAGCTGGATTTGGAGTCGGCTACTTTTACAGTCTGGGTTCTGTCAGTAAGTCAGTTGGCAACCCATTGAGTGACGTAGGGATTAATGCCCAGCTTAGTAAGTCTATCTATGATTCCGGATGGGGGGGGGGTGTCAAAGGCCTTGGCAAGGCCCAGATAGGCTGTGTGGACGGCCTTACCCTTGTCCACGGCTCTGGAGACTGATTCAAAGAAGTCAATCAGGTTCAGGAGACAAGATCGGCCCTTGATGAACCCAAACTGGGTGGGGTCCAGTGTTTCAAGGTTGGCAATGTCTTTGTTTATAAGTCCCATGATAATACGTTCCATGGCCTTGCAGATCAGGCTCGTCAGACTGATGGGGCGGTAGTTCCCAGGATCCAAGGTGGATCCCCCCTTGTGGAGTGGGATAACTGTAGCTGTGCACCACTCAGCTCAATGCCAAGAAATGTATAGCTATCCCCTTTGGGAAAAAACATGTACCCATGAATTACCACATAGGTGGCAGTACACTAAACACCAAAAGTGTGATAAGAGACTTAGGGACACAGGTGGACAGTGGTCTCACCTTCGATAACCACATCACCACAACAGTCAGGAAATCCTTCTATGTGCCACACCTCATCACTAAGGGCTTTTCATCCAGAAAAAAGGAGGTCATTGTCCCACTGTACTCATCCCTCATTAGATCCATTATAGAATACAATACCCCATTTGGTATATACCTCTCAAGACAACTGCAACAACTAGAAAGGCCACAGAGATACCTCACTAAAAGAATCACACACCTAAAGCAGATGCCCTACGCTGACCACCCTAAAAAACTCCAGTTATACTCTGTGGCATATCGTCTACTCAGAGGCGATCTATGCTTAACATACAAGGCCATGTCAAACCTAGAGCTGTTGTACATGCTACACTTAAAGAAATCCCAATCCCTCAGAGCCACATGCTCCAGGGATCTAAATCTTGTCATCACAATAAACAAAACATGCTGGAGGGATAGGTTCCTGACCCAGAGACTCCGCAGACTCTGGAATAGACTGCCCATACATGAAAAGCAGAGCGCCTCTTTGGCCCTCTTCAAAAGGAACCTTCATGATAGGATGGGAGAAAGGAAATTCACCCCAAGGATCACGTCAGTCACCCTGCTAGACAGGGGTCCAGGGAAGTAAATAGTGTGGGAAGGAATAGCCAAGGAATTGTTATGGCTAGGCTTGTATAGACCCTAGGGCTGTTAGCCTAGTACCAACCTATGAACCTGTATATATTATGTGTGATATCATATATAAGATGCTCCTCAAGATACCCCATAAGTATATCAGCATAGATCGTGGCAAAAGATGCCCCCATCGCTGTGCCCTTAGTTTGCCAATAACATTCCCCATTGAAGTAGAAAACATTTTTAGACAATACATGTTCAGCAATACAAAGAGTATTAAAACCAGCTGAATAGAGGTTAGCCCTCTCCAACCAATATTGGAGCAGCAATAACCCTGCCCAATGGGGAATGTTAGTGTAGAGTGCCTTGACGTCCACTGTGCAAAGTAGCCATGTTGGTTCAAGATGAGTTTCTGATGTGATCCTAAGGAATTCAGTAAGTCCTGGATGGGTGCTCTCACATGCTTTAATAGGGGTTTAAGATAGTATGTCAAAAATCAGACAATGGTTCTGTCAAAGATCCAATGACAGATACAATAGGTCTTCCCGGAGGTTTATCCAGGCACTTACGTATTTTTGGCAATAGGTATAGAATTTGTTTCTGTGGATCACTCACCATTAGTTGACACAGCACAGATTCCTTAATGATTCCTTCATCAACTGCTAATTTCAAAAATTAATCTCTCCTTTTTGAAGTTGGATATGGGATCAATGGGCATATGCATATAGTGCTGGGGGTTAGACAGTTACCTATTTCCCTCAGCCAGATAATAATCTGTATTCATAATAACAACTGCCACGTCCTTATCCGCAGGAATGATTACAGTGTTAGCATTATGTTTAAGTTTAGTAAGAACTTGTTGTTCCCCAACTGTGAGATTATGATGCAACATACTGGGATGACACGACCTGAAATGAAGATCTTTGTGAACCGCCTGTTGATAAACACCAACATATTTATTCATGAGAGGCACACATCCTGATTTGACAAACCTAAATTCTGTGGACCTTTGGGAAGAATCCTTAGAACCAAAAAACATTTTAAGGTTTAACCTGTGACAAAAGTCAAGAACATCATTCACCATAATATTTTCATCAATGAAAAAAACAGGGACATAAGTGAGACCTTTATTAAGCAGTTTCTCTTGTTCATCTGTTAACACAACAGAGGAAATATTATGAAGGTTATAATCATATTCTACTGTGTCAACAATGTTTGTAGATGTCCCTCTATTGTGCTTGCGTTTGTGTTTCCTCCCACCCCTATGCCTGCTAGTTCTAAAGGGTGGTCAGTATTACGTGGTTTCTTAGGTGTGGGTGAGGCCTGTGGGTTAAAATTTTCTGTGTTAGTGGCTGATGACTCATCCCCAGAGGTACTACTGGGGTGAATAGTCATCTTCTTTAAGATAGATGTAGGTCTTTTTCTCTTGGTATGAATAGTAGTAAAATCACCCCCATCAGAAAATGTAACATTCCTTTGGTGTTCAAAGGGCTTGCCCCTTTAGTAGTCAGAGGTATCCTTGTTGAATTTACGTATTTTTTTGTCTTTAATTTGTTTTTCAAAGGCCAGTAGATCTTTGGTCAATTTATTAAGGCAGGTAATATAGGTGGGTTGCCCCTCATATTTTTTCAAATCATCACAAAGTATCTTGACTTCCCCAACATTTTCATCGATCATGCATTCATAATAATTGGCTAAAATTTCAACAAAAGATAAAGAAGCCTTCTGTTGTGCTTCACGCCAATCCCTTGTCAGTGCATCATCTAACCTGCCAACCAAAGGCTGTATTTTCTAATTGTTTATATTTATATTTATATATATGTATATATATATATATATATATATATATATATATATATATATATATATATATACATATATATATATATATATATATATATACATATATATATATATATATATATATATATGTATGTATATATATATTTTTTTTTTTTTGCAAAAAGTGCAGTGGCCGCAAGGAAATGAGCCCAAATGTTTACCCCCTGTAATGGTCAATTGATGACTCGATAACTGTCCACCACTCCGCTTTTTATAATGGGCAAAATACGATCCCAATGTTTTACATCTACGATATGAAAATTGACATTGATTCACTAATTCCCTGATTAAGCTTTTGGGGTCATTTCCTTGCTTCCACTGCACTTTTTGCAAATATATTTATATATATATATATATATATATATATATATATATATATATATATATAAATCTAAACAATTTACAAGTAAGAATTCAGGACAAGTTTATGACATACAATGTTTTGGCAACTGTGGATCTGACTGGGTTGTATATTTAGCCACTTGCACCTGCTCAGCATTCTACATTGGACAAACATCCCGACCTCTACGAATTCTGATGTCTGAACATTATAGTGACATCTGTAACAAACGTTTAACCAATGCTCTTTTAGACACAACACCAAAGACAATACTGCCCAGTTTCATTTCACTGTTATAGACAAAATCCAGGGAGCAAACCTAATAAATTAGGTTGGCATTCCATTTTGAATACTAAGGAAAAATACTGGATAATTAAATTAGGAGGTCTATTTTTACCAGGATTAAATGATCATTTATGATTACCACTTGTTATTCTTAATTATGTTGGAGGAAATGACTTAACAGGAAGTTGTGTATCAATTACTATATGTAGCTATGTTTGTATCACAGCATGTTTGTTCACTGAAGAAGGTAAGTCTACCGAAACCGGTATGATGCTGTGTGGTTAAAAATTGTTTATGCTACAACACTTTGGTGCTGGCCTTCATTTTTGCATTTGGATTTTTTTAGCTGTTTGCACCTGCCATACCTGTGAAGGAGCCTGTCTTTAGTATTCCAGGTTCTATACCCACCCATGGCAGTTCTGGATGTTTTGTGTGTGTTCCACTGTCTGTGTAGGGAGCAATGCATTTTAGGCTAGTCACACTCAATACATGTCAAATGCCTTACTTTGGCAATCCTGCTGATGTCAACCAATGTGATATACACATTTGGGGAAGGAGCACTGCAGTAATCACTGTGGCACATACTATAACTCTGTAGTGCTGTAGTATAAAAAACTAGTTAGGTATGGGTTCTCATCCTGGACATGACAGGTGTGTGTGTGTGTGTGTGTGTGTGTGTGTGTGTGTGTGTTTGTACCTCATAACCTGTGTGGAGGAGGTTGTGCGTGTGTGACACCTGGGCCCAATGTGTAACAGGATTTGCAGTTTTCCTATATGGTGGCCCTAGTACATATCACAATGTCCACTTTACAGGGAAAGCAGCTGTGAAATAGCCGAGAGGCTGGGGTGCATATCCATACCCATACATGTGACATCAAGGCAATCACAGTTAGCAACCCCAGTATTACCCAGAGCACACTCTCAACCCATGTCTCATACACACACACATGGCAAGGCAACAGCCAAGATGTGTGTAGTACACTGCATATTGGTGACTGATAGTAACTATGGTGTGACTGCAGTGGACTACAGAGGCCATGGCACCCTGTCCATCAGTATGATAGGCACATAATTGCAGACAGTGCGCCTTCAGTATGTTTCCCACCGGATGCCTGCAACAAATGTGGTTCCATCAAATGTAATCCACAAAGGACATACCATGCCTTACACACATGCCCTGTATGGACAGATGCCACTGACACCAGGGAATACCTGCAGCATGCTATCAATGTAGGTGCAGGGTCAACCAGCTGTCCATTACCTGGCTCCGCCACATGAGGGCGGGACTGTCACATCTGATGATAACATTCTGTGTACACAACATGGGCCAGACAAGCCAGGTACACTTCCACATGCCACTGTACATGAATGTGGGACATGTGCACAACCCAACCACCATCCATGTCATGGTGTATAGAACACATATATGCTAAGCACTGCACAGCACTGGCCACACATGATAGTAACCCAGGAGACTGGATGATGAATACTATACCCACCTGTGTGGTCTATTCCGGACACTACACCCCTTAGCCATAATTCAGACCATTCTCATGTGGCCTGATGCCAAGGTATACCCCTCACCTAGCCTTGTACAGCCATCTGGCACCGTCAACCACTACACACCTGTGAAGCAGTGCACACATGCATGCTGGTACTAGCACCCTGTGTCTGTGTGTGTGGTGTATAATGCTTCTGACTACATTTACACCCAGTACCACCCCCACTGGCATACTGAAGCATGCTCTCTAATGTCAGACACCGTCATATACCCTTTAACCATAGAACCCCAGGATAATTTGTGTGGGCCAATTGATACCTATGCATTACTGTATTGTGGCAAGGTAACTGGTTAGGAAGTGTATTCGTTACCCTGCCAAGTGTGTCAATGTGTATGAGTCCCTTACAGAGTGTGGCTGTGTTGATGCTGACACCTGTTAATGTGGACAGGCTCGTGTGCTACACCTACTGTATCGCAACAGTGTTCCAGATGTCACTCACCAGCACATATACATGTGGACAGCTCACCAACATTTAAGCTATGTGGCGCATGCAATAACTGCATACACATGTGATAGCTATGAATAGTCAGTCAGGTGTTTGAAACCCCATACTGGTAGGTGTGTGGCACAAACATGCTTAAGTTTTACTCACCCACACCTTCCCTGACATACTTTGTCTCTGTCTGTCCCACCCATACCCTCTCTGGTGGATGTAGGATGTACACCTGCTTTGCTAGGCAGCAGCTTCTGTTTTGTAAGTGATGGTCATGCTCAGCTGATGGCCTCTACATCAATTGCAGTCCTCCTCTAGCTGAGTGGATGTGGGACAGCTGTGATAACATTTCCATAGCCAATTGCAAGGTAACACACTCCAATATCTAGGAACATCATTTTCGTGTTGGCCCTTTACATCCATTGTGGGCAGGAACTAGATCTGTCGTTTGGCAAAATGCATTTCAGAAGGATTGGGGATTTACCTCTAACAACTTACACTGTGGAAACAGGGCAACACACAGGAGGGGGATGTGCCTGACCTGACTTACAGACTATAAGTGCTGCTATACTGCATGTGGAGTAATGTTGGTTTAACAGTGTGTGTGTGGATATGGCTGTCCTACATGTTGTAATACCTGCCATGTCAGTACTATGTTTATGAGGAATCCGCATCTGCAGGGTCATCTGCAGACTGGGCTGTGTGTTGTGCTCTTGGTGTTATGTGTTCCCCACAGAGTACGTATCTATGAACTGCAGAAGGTAGCATGAGGATTGCAGTCTGTAGGTGGTGAAAGCCCTGACAGTTACTGACTTCATATCCCTCATAGGATACATGTTGCAACAAACCCTGTTACGACAGTACAGGTATGAGGTTATCACAGCAACATGTCAATATTGGTCCTGTGTATGTGCTTCCAGCCACAACTCTGTCAACCTTTGTACATATGTCGTGCATTAAGAGGTGCATATGTGCTATACACCATCATTAGTGTCATCATATCTGATAGCAAGCCGGGGAGATATCAGACTGCTACATGTTATGTACAGTATGGGTAAAATTTGATGATATTATCAGGACATTCTGTGGTCATTTCTACAGTACTGAGGTCTGTGTAACTATGGTGAATGTCGTCAGTGCATGTATTGTGAACATGTTCTTTAACCTGTGTACAGACTGTGGTAGATGTCATTGTTATAGGTCCTGTCCTATCTGATGTTACATGCTGCTCCACTGTATAATTCCATATTGGTTTACATGTTTGTAGGGCCATGCACACACATGTCCCATACCACAGACAGCAGACCACACCGTGTAGCAGCCCAGTATATGTAGGGTTAGTCTGTGAGTGGCACATATGAGGATGCTGTTGAACAGATAGTCCATATAATGTCATTTGATGCTCGATTAGCATATGTGGCTGTGGCTGTGTTCACATTGGATGTGGTTATGCACCTTCACATGAGTGTATTTTACCCTGTGGTGTGACATGCCTGCAGATCCTACTATATATGCAAGTACATGTGCATTACCCCATAGGAGATGTTGGCCAGGGTTGAGCCAGTCTGCCTGTAGCCTGCACAGTGCATTGTTACATGTCTAGCAGCGTAGTGTACTTATCCAGTGAGATGTCATGTGGAGATACTTGCTGGATGTACTGCTGCCGGGTCTCCTTTAACAGTCATGTATGTCAGACATGAGCAGTGGGATGTTGTACACATGAATGTCACTATCTAATGGGTAGTATGTGGCCATGGCTCCCCTGCACTAGTGGTTATTATGTGTCAGGCCAGACAGGGGTGTGTGAATACATAACCTATGGTGACATATGTATACCAGTCATTATGTGTTATACCCATCTACATGGCTGTTAACATCCATATTATCATGCATGGTACACATGTTTAGCACTAAGGGGTTCTGTGTATACTTCCAGACTGTAAAGAGTGCTTCAGAATGTCCACATATATTGGCCAATATCTGTACTGTAGTCTACGGGGGCATTACCTGCTAGCAGTCGTACTTTACCAGGATGTCCTTAGGATGTCCGTCAGTAGCCAATGGCACACCTGTGGAAAGCAGATGTGACCTCCCACACACACCATGCCTGTGAAGACAATCCCAATTACAGTAGCAATAGTCTACCAATATACCTGCTATACATACCTGACATCCACTTGCACTATGACGTTGGGACTATATGGGCTGGTGTAGGGCTACACTCTGTGTCCAGTACATATGGTGAGAACATCTGTACATATAGTCATTCATATATATATGTATATATATATATATATATATACATATATATAATATATATATATATATATATATATATATATATATATATATATATATATATATATATATATATATATATATGATTACACATATACATATACATATATAGATGGGTGTATATATATATATATATATATATATATATATATATATATATATATATATAGATATAGATATATATACCAACATAACTAGGTATATCTTTACACATAGGATGTGCATACATATATAGCTATAAACACATATCTATATGTACATATACGTATACCTGTATATACACATATGTATAGATACATATATGTATAGATATGTACACATATGTACATACGAAGAAGTTTACGCATGGCATTATATATTTAGCCCTATACAGATGTGTATACAGATATATGTATGTGTATACCTGTGTATGTACATGTAGACACCTATACACCTATACACATATATATATATATATATATATATATATATATATATATATATATATATATATATACAACCATATACCTGTCTAGAGTAAATGTAATGGTTGTGTATACCCTCCCACATGTATCCCACCATATGTATCTGCTATGTGGACATTATGATAAAACAACATATGTGATGTAACAGTCATATTAATGACAAGGACTACACAATCTAGGACATAAAGGCAAGTGTTCAATACCATTCAATTTGGATAACAACAGCTATATTGGTAACAAAACAGCTATCCCCACAGTGGTCATGGCGTAATGGTCATGTGTTGTGACTTTAGTGTAAAGGGCCTGAGTTCATGATCTGCAAGGGCTGCTCATTTTGTTGCTGGCCAGAACAAGGGCTGTTGGATACATAGTGGTTAAGGCAGTGTTTGTGTAATGTAGGCCACACACATCAGTATCACGACATTGCTAGATTGCAGTCTAGTCCCAGTGTTGGCAAGTAACAGTGTGCGTGTATGTGGATGGGTCTACATCAGGTTGCAGGGTATACACGGCTCAGCGGGCCACCTGTCCATGTGGCACAGGCAGTACCCGGTATCATAACCTGTGAAATGTGTTCAACTGTACCCCAGATATGTCATTGCCATGGTGTCAGCAAAGTGACATACCCCATTGTGCAATATGACTGCAGACCATCCTCATGCTGACACATGTACACCTATAACGCACTTGCATATCAGTTTAGAGACCACAACCAAGCAGTGTTACTAACAGCTAAAAGGCATAATTGCTGGATGGCTACACTACCTGCCAATTATGCCTCACACTCTACACCCTACAACATGTTACACTACAGGACTGTGGTACTCTGGTGTACAGTCACCTTGTGCATCAGAACCATATCAGCCTATCCCTGTATCAATGGTATGGATGACAGGGATGGGGCACAGGTATCATCATATGCACAGGGCAACCTCATTCTGTCACATGTACATCTACAACACAATTGCATATCAGTTTAGAGACCACAACCAAGCAGTGTTATTAACAGCTAGAAGGCATCATTGCTGGATGGCTACACTACCTGCCAATTATGCCTCACACTCTACACCCTACAACATGTTACACTACGGGATTGTAGTACACTGGTGTACAGTCACCCTGTGCATCAGAATCATATCAGCCTGTCCCTGCATCAATGGTATGGATGTCAGGGATCGGGCACAGGTATCATCATATGCACAAGGTGTGGTGTTGGTCTGCCAGAGGCCGAGGGTGGGCTATACATTTGACACCATGTGTATGGATGAAGGGTGTATTCTGGGGAGCTGGCTGAGGTAATGTGGTGTGTGTAAGTATGAGGTGCCCTAGGTGTGTTTGCATAGTTTGTGAGTATGTTTGCACACAGTTCTGCCTTGTGGCTGCCCTGCACAGGTGATTATGGACAGCTACAGACCATACCAGGCAGGGTGTGCAGTTCACTGCCTCGGGCCATGGACACATGGACTGTGCCTGCCAGGGGTTCCATGGGCATGTGCAGGTACAGGCATTGAAGTGCTACTCTCACCTGCTGATGATATTTGTCCGCTGGTACCACATCCCTCCTGGGACTGGCCAGGATCATGTGCACAAGGCCTGCTGTGGTGTGGACAGCACACCCCCCGCACTGCTGGGGCTGCTACTGCCACTACGGGAGCCCCTTGGTGTCCTAGCATGTCCACGCTGAGTGCCAGCTGTTGGTGTTGCTGGGACACGTCCATGGGGATGTTGCAGCATCCCCACCACATGTCAAAGCACGGACACACCATGGCTGATGAGGGCCATCAGCTCATCATGCCATCTATCCATTTGCTTGCCAGAAGCACAGATCGCAGCCGCCACTTCATGGAGGTTATCGCCTACAGTAGCAAGTGCAGCCCAAGGCCCTGTCTGGTGTAATGTTCAATATGTACCTGTGCCATCATTACAGCCTGGAACATGCTTCTGCTGGTTGCAGCTAGGTTGCCTTTGCCAGGGGCATGATGTCCAGCTACCCTACTACGAGAACCCTGGGACACCTGCCTATGTGGCAGCCTGCCAGACATCCAGCTATGCCTGCTGCAACTGGACATAGTAGGCATAGTTACCACACTTTCCCATGCACTGCCACTTAACCCCAGCTGTCCCTCTGCTATGGCCACTGGTGCTGGGGTGTGTATAGGCACTATAACTGTGTGCGGGGGTGGGGTAGCTAAAAGGGGAATGTCAAATGTTGGCGCAGTGTCGGCCCCTGACAACTCCACCTGTGCCTCACCATTATCATCATCACCGGTGTCCGTATGGACACCTACTTCAGATTGGGTGCAGGAGGGACCCTGACCCACCTTGCCACCTGTGGGGGTAAACAATAACCACACTTTAAAACCTGTACAGCATTGCTTAACAGTACACACACACACACACACACACACAAACACACACACATACACTTCCTACTACCTACCTGTCCATGACTTTACAGACAGCCCCACATATATATCCATGTGTTACACCATCCTGCATCACACTTGTTAACATACACACATTGCTACCACTCATTAGCATCACAGTCCTCTAAATGGCCACACAAGTGGCCACAACACAAGGCCTGTTGCTACATTACCTGCCTGACCTTTGTGTAGTGAAGTAACATGGCCTCAATGCTGTCATTTGGTATGCACCCTCTATATGGCTGGAATACTGTGCATGGCCTCTGTATGTGTGGGCTACTATGTTGTAGCCATAATATCTCCCACTGGTGTGTCATGTGTATGTAAAACTCAGTACATGCCGGATATGCTGGTCGTCGGCCAATCAAGTGTCAGCTGTAATATATGAATACACTCCCTGGTGTTGACTATTACTTTCCCAATGCATCTGTAGAGCTGCATACATGGGCTGTAGGTGACCTTTCCGCCGACAGCAATATTAAGTGTGTACCTGGGGTCTACCTTCCCTCTGGATGACTGATCCAAGCTACAGGCCATATTATACTATTTGCTGTCCTGTGAGTACATGGCAGGTATTCCTGGTGTGCAATGTGGCACTCCACGTCCATGTACTGCACGGTCCCAAAGGGGGTGCAGCCATATAAACACCCCACAATCACACATGTGCATACAGGGCCACACAAACAAACACACACATGCATCATACATGCATCTACCTCCCACCACTTTGCCAGAGTGACCATGCAGACAAACTAACAAACCACCAGGATGCGCACACACACACACACACACACACACACACACACACACACACACACACGTGAGGATGCACAATGATTGTACACACAGTCCACCAATTACCCATCTGCCAACATGCAGAACATATGGTACAGAACAGCATGCAGTTTAGCTATACTCACACCATGCTAGCAGTGGTATACATGTGTATGATGCATGTGCTGTGATTAGGTGATTCCCCTTCCCGTGGATACCTCTGCACCCATGTACACATTATTGCTGTACACCTGTTCTGCACCTGCCATGTACTGTGCCCCACAAATCACAGGTGTCTAACTCATTGCGGAATGTGTAGTACCATGTCAGTTATGCCAGCTGTACCTCTCACAGCCCCTATGTGTTTCAGCAACACATACCTAGGATGATATGTGGACTGTTGTCATTGGTGAATCCCAGATGCCTGATTTACAGCTGTCAACATCAACAGACCATGTATGGCCATTGCAGAAATGCTTACACTGACAACCATCAGAGCATACCATGGCTATAGGGTGTGTACACACCTTTATTGCTTTTACACACACATCCGTGATCTGGCATGGGACCACAGCACTGCAGATCTTAGCTGTACACACATCCGGTATGTAACATATGTCCTGTACATTCACATGCAGTGTCTACAGATTGTGGTAGATGTGCGGCTGCTGACCGCAATGCATACACACCATGTGGGGATGTGTGTGCACACCCTTATCATGATGGTTTATCACACCTCTTGTGTGTACTACAGCATTCACTGCTCATGGCAGGGGTATACCAGTGTGGGCCTTCCGCAATTGCCAGTGTATATTCAGCCTACCCTACACATGTCCTCCTATTCTGCATGATTGCAAGGCCCACTCATGTGTACATGCCATGATGTTCACACAATGCCATCACTATTGCAGTGTGGGTAGGGTTACAGCTGCCACAGGTCCTGGACCTGACTATATGTAGATAGAGCCATCCCTACCATCCTTAGGATCCCTGCTGCAGTGCACTGGTGTTTCATGCTGAGACCCCCCCATCAGCATTTATGCAGATGCATGACAGGTAAGTCCTACACATATGTGTCAGCTTGCAGTGTCCCATACACTGCATACCACATGTTGCAGCTTAGACCCAGCTGATAATGTGGACTAGTGTAATGCTGTATGCCATAGTGAATCTCAGCAGCAGTTGGCATTGCCCTACAGGTATGTACACTGGTGTTGCACTTTATATGGGTGTTGTCCAGAATGTGTCGCTACTGTAGGCTATGTCTACCAACAGTATGTTACCCCCTGTGGACACATTCCACAATGACAGGATGTTAGTTGTCATGCAGGTGTGTGACATACCATTTCAATACCCCATCATGGTCACCCCTGTGAGACCATGCATTTCACAGCATCAATACATGCACATTTACAGCATGTATTCAGGGTAGGTGTGTTAGATGTGTGCACGGAATATTACATCACCATTACAAGTCCGGTGTGTTGGCATGCATCTGCATAATACATACTCACCAGCTTCAGGCTGCTGCCTTGCTGTTACCCCAGAGGGACCTACATAAGTGGGTGAGAGATGTAATGTCAGTGCCCACACCTGTGGCACTGCTACAGGCTGGGTGCAGTACTACCATACATCTAAATTCACACAATAACACCACATCTGGACATCTGTTTATCACTACAATACAGTGACACATTATTTGTATAACATATCAGATATGCATGATCTACATGTACCACTGCGGATATTTACATAACAGTGGTATACGCCCTGTGTCCTTACCTGCATGCTTCTCAGCTGTTGTGTGGGTGACACACACCTCCAGGAAGGGGTCCACTGGTTGATGTTGTTCAGGATGGGCAGGTGCCATGAGGCTAGACAGGAGCTCCTCCACATGTGTCGGGGGTGGATGGCATGGCCTCCCCTGTGGCAAGGTGATCCTCCCAGAGTGCGGCAGAATGCTGATGGGTATTGCGAAGCAGGTCACTGCAATGATGCCGGACCTGCTCATAACTGCAGTTATGCAGGCCGACATCATTGACCCTGTGGACAAGATTGTTCCACAGGGTGGTCCACTCCTGCTGTTCCTGTGTTGTCCTGCCAAACAGGACCTGGTAGTGCAGTACCAGGTGGTTTATTATTATGTCGTTCTCCTCTGTGGAATATGCAGGAGCCGGATGTGTGCCATTATGCCTGAAAAACATGAGGATGAGAACAGGCCTGAGCGACTCATATGGCAAGGTTACCACAGTTCATAATACACATCTCTGTCACCCCCCCACCATATCAGCTTCAACAGACTATACGCACAACTCATTAGGTATGGCTACAGCTTAACTTCCATTTGGACAGATTGTGTAGTGTACCACACCTTCTGCTTTGTGACTATAGCCATGTCCCCTGTGTGGACACTAATATTGCTGGCCTGTTACAGACTATTCACTTCCATGCCGTTGTCAGGGCCACTATGGTTACATATATGCCAGTGGTATGGCTGCTCTGAGATTGCTGCACATCTGACAGTCTGTGTTATAGGGGGGTTCTATGCATGCTGTTGGACATGTACCGGGATTGTGTAGACTATTACTACCAACATATGTACTATGACAGTGACACAATAACATGTATATGTTCCATTGGCCAGCTGATCCACCTCTCCACACCCATTTGACCAGGATACCTGGCCACATCACATGTGTGTGCTGACCTGGGGCCTCCACGTGTACTGTTACAGCCATATCCTCAGGTAGAACCACCCAGGGGATGTTAGCCCACCCCCCGGGCACACAACACCATGTCCCTGTCCCTTGAGTTTAGGTCTAGGGTCTGTTCCATACCAGGCTCCACAGACACATGAGGGATGTGCTACATCCATCTGAGGCACCCAGTACACATTCACATGGCCAACATGCTGCTCCTGCTCAGCCACCAGACCTGGCACCTTCAGGACGTGGACTGCTGTTGTGAGTGGGAGTTGGTGGGAGACTTGTTCCCATTGTGGCCATATTGGGGACCATGAGGCATCCACATCATAGACCATACACACCATCCACTGTGTTTACCCACCACATGTGTCACATACCACCCCTGTAGACTGTCCTCTATATCTACCAATTCTGCCCCCCTCCACGTGTGCATCTGCCATACTTCCCCATATTCCCATTGCATACTTCACAGGCGGGGGCATTGTGGTGCTAGGATGGGACTAACATGTGACATACCCATCCATGATGCACACATTGCCAGCTGTAGATATCTGTCTGTATTGCTATGTGTGCTGCTGCCTCACAAATAGCACACATCACTGTGGTAGTGATATAGGGGACATGTCTTACCATACATATTTGTTTGTGTGTGTTTGTACAAATGTTAACATTTGCATATCGGTATTTATCTATATGTGTGTAGATATATGTAACTTCATATATATGTGCACATATATATGTCTACACATGGGTATATGTATATTTCTGGACATACATGCTGATATACATATATATCTTTAAATATTATATATGTCACATATGTACACATATGCATACCTATATGTGGGGTACATTCAGACATCAGCTCCACAATCTCACAATACCTTCCTGCACAGCTGCACTGTTCTGCCTTGCTAAAACACAGACAGGTGCTACAGATGGACATGGCCTGACATTAGGGGGGGTATATGTAGGAGCTGATTGCAGGTAACCCTATTACACACCGATGGCATTCCGGCATGCTACATTACAGATTCACCTGAGTATCCTGCCAGTGGTGAGCCATGGCTCCCACATGTCCATCATAATGGCATTACTTCCACCACCAGCTATTAGCCATGTAATATACATATTTCCAATTACACAACACACACTATGATGACTCACATCTTATCTGTCAGTGCTGACCTGCACAGTTAACGCCTATGGCCCACTAAACACATTGACAGACACTATTGTCCATAGCAGTTGTTCAGCTGAACATCATCACAACAACACCTGATTGCACATATAAATCATTCCACATCATCTGTCCCATTATGATGGACCAGGTACTACATTCTATTACATGTATATAGATCTCATATATCTGTTGTTGGAATGGTGTCTAAATGCTAGCTAAATGCCTGTGATGTCAGCTTTTTGTTTGAATAGCTTTGTCATTTTTTTTTTTTTACTCTCTCTCTCTCCCCCTCTCTCTCTAGTAAATGGATTGAGCTGCTTTGAATAGACTGCAGCCTGGCTTTAGTGGGTGATGCACATGATCAGGTGATGGCCTCTGCACCAATCAGTGCCCTCCACTTGCTAACTGCATACAGCTTGCTGTGTAGTACTTCCAATTACCACTGTCATGGCAACCACCTACTATAAATCCCCACATCATGTGGGCATGGTCCCTTTACTTTTCTTGTGTGATGGACATCCTTCCTGTGTGTGAGCATCAGTGTTACAGACAGCAGGTAGCAATACCTCTTACAGGGGAACTGGCACACTCAGGCCAGCTACATATTTGTAGGAGGTTCCAGAACTACAGATAGAGTGTAAATAGAGTTGTGTTATGCTTTGTATAGTACTGATGTTACAGGGTGTGTGTGTACATACTAGTTTACTGTGGATTTCAGTCTGTCTGCATAGCTCTAAACTGTGTGCCTATCCTCTTGGTGGCCAAAGGTGTGCCTATCATGTTTTGCTGTCAACCACACAGGTGCTGTGGCAGATATTTCACTGGCAGTGTGTGTGTTGAGTGCTGTCAGTACATGGCTACATCCATTTATGTTTCTAACCTCAATTCCCTGACTAAGGGTATGTTGCAGACTATCCTGTAACACCAGTGACTTGCTTAGTGTATGGCAACAGTTTTCCACATATGGGCATGTGTGCCAGCCTCTGTCCTCCACCTACATACCAAGCTTTGCACTTATGACATGCTGTCAGGGGTTGTTCTGTAGTGGGCTGTGAGTATATCACACTGCCATTGCTGCCATTAGTCCACTGCTGTTGTATCCCCCACACATACAGTGGGGCTGGGGCCATATATATGTGGGTGTCACCTACACAATACATGTGTGCCCTTATGCACTCCAGAGGCCAGTGTATGTAACAGTGGTATATGGCCCTGTATTATTGAGTCTAGGGGGTGCACCATAAATAACCTAGGCTGTTACAAAATGTGGGGGTAGCACGGGTGCGCTGCCTTATGGTATCTGGATGTACATTACCATTTACTTCACCTATATTTACATTACTTACATAAATTGGGTTAATGCAAGCCTACTGCCTCCTGCTATACAGACTGTTCTGTTTGTCAGTGTGCTTCTGATGATGTCAGTTATGCCTTGTTATGTAACAGTTACATCCATTTGGTAAACTGAAGTCTTTACCACCTAGTGATTTTGTACAGAGTGTAGATAGAGGCTGCTGAACTATACACTTGCATTACTTACTGTTGATAGTTTGGTATCCTGTGGCACAGTCTGTCTTTACTATTGTACAATTTGAAGGGCTTGGCCTGGACAGCAACAGTTGTGAACCTTTCCAGACTACTGTATTAGTATAACTGTTTCACAGTTGCATTACTCTGTTTATATGGATGTCAGTGTCTGAACAGCTATAATACATGGCATATAAAACTGTAATGGTACACAAATAAAGGTTATCCATTTCTGAAAACTTGTGTGTGGTGTTTTATCCTATGACCTCTCTGTGGGCATATGTTGCAGGCAACTATTGTCATTTGTATGGGTGGCCCATACAGTGTCCAGTTGTTAAGGTGTTAACTGTAGGCATAGTGGCTGTTCCATATTGTGTGCACCTTCTACATATGTATCTTACTGTACATATTTCTACATGTGTCTGTGTAGTCACATGTATATATATATATATATATATATATATGTGTGTATCTATATCTCCATATATGTGTCTGTATATATGTACCCTGTGGATGTTGATAGCTTCCATATTTTACATTTTCTATGGGAGCCACACTGTTCTGCATGATATGTTACAATACCGGCCTGACATCATACAGGTGGACTGCAGTACTGTTTACATGTTGTGCACATGTAATGTCAGGTCCTGCTTATGTGATCTGCAACACTTTAGTGTATTGCAAGGTGGACGTGTTTGGCTGTGGTGGGGTGGTATGCCTATTCGTACATGATGTATATTTTTTGTGGCATCCCAACCCCATTAATGGTGCATGTGGTATTTGTATTTGTTAATCTACCATTGCTATCTACAGATGTGTGACCATATATATATGTATATATTTCTATGGATATATATATATATATATATATATATATATATATATATATATATATATATATATATATAGCTATAGATATCTACATCTATTGATATGTTGTATCTGTTTAGATATTACTATATTTACTCACACAAATACTTTTACATGTTGGAATACATTCTCTGTACTGTTGAATGACTGGGCTGGTTGATATGTTTTGAATACATCAGGGTTATGTATATCTGACGTGGCTAAGTGATAAATCACTTTGCCTATGGTGTGTGGGGTTCTGTGTTCGAGCCTAGCAGAGGCTGTTTATTTTGTTGCTCTGCAGAACATGGGCCATTGGGTTACAGAGTGGTTAAGGCACGTTTAGTCAGTTGTTAGCAGGTTTGCACGGAGGTAAGCACTGCTAACCTGCCATTACATCTGCTTACAGGGTGTTAGTTTCACATTTGCTTAACCAGTGTAGGCATTGCTTACCTCCATGTAAATGGGCTTAAGCCCACTTACTAGTGCTTACATATGCTTACTATTGCTTATTTGTGCTTAAACCTGCTTACTAGTGCCTTATTTAATCTGACACTGATACTTCACATGTGCATTTTAGTGGGTTTTGCAACAAAACTATTGGTTATAACGTGCTTTGCCATGTAAAATAGACTGTGCTACAGTGGGACTCGAACTGGGAATGCCTGCTCATTAGGTCGATGCTCTGTCCATTACACTATTGCTGTGCTGCCTCATTTGCATATATCTTCCATAGTGTCATACCCATGGTCCCTTCCCCCGCCCCCCCCGAGCACCACATACACAGCAACCATCCATTCTCCAGTTGCTAGCCCAGCCATACCACACCTCCACACATTGCCCTCTCTACACGTCTAGGTACTCATCCAGTATACTAACTCGACCCAAGCTTTTTCAGGCTTTTCATCCATTTAGTCCATGTACATATGAGCCTTGCCTTCTTCGTCTTCCGATACAGGTGTAAACACTGATGTGACTCACATTTTTTGGTTTGTCCCACTTAGGGATGGACCTGCTTTTGTGTCAAGATTAGATTTAGCTGGTCTGCACTGTTTCTCCCACTGGTAGCATCCTGCCAGGGGTTTGGGAAGCAGCAGTTTGCTCACACACCTGGCCAGCCTCATCTCCCGGTTCCGTGGCACTGACGTCCCAGGTTTGACATTCTGTGCATGAAGTACACACACACACACCCTCGACGTGCACTGTTTTGTATTATTCTCGTATGTATTATGCAAAACTACTGTTCTCACAGTATGATTGGACAGGCACTGTTTTTATGATACACATAGACTGCTCAAAATACTGTTTTTGAACAATGTACAAATGGCTGCTCGTATTAATCTACATAATTACAAACATTTCCAATACTGTTAAATGACTGTGCTGGATGATATGTTTGTGATAACAGCAGCTGTATGTGTATCTGCCATGGCTTAATGGTAACTCACTTTAACTACAGTGTGCAGGGTCGGGGGGTTGCAACCTGGGAGTGCATATTATTTTGTTGCTGGGCAGGATGAGAGCTGTTGGCTACAGAGTGACTAAGGCACTTTTGAGCAATTGTAAGCAGGTTTGCGCTGGTTTGCACAAGGGTAAGCAATGCTAACCTCCAGTTATGGCTTCTTACACTGAGTTAGCTTCTACATTGCTTAACCAGTGAAGGCATTGCTTACTGCCATGCAGATAGGCTTAAACCCACTTTCTGCTGCTTAAAATGCTTACTCCCACTTACCCCCTCGCTACTTTATTTATTTATTTTACATTTGTTGACCGGGAAATCCGACTGGATGCTTGTCCATTTTCAGCGGAGGCCCGGGGAGAAAAGCTCCACAGTAAAACTCAGCTAATCATTACAAGTAATACAGAGGTGTTCACATTCATAGAGAGTAACATACTTAACATAGCTAAGTAACATATTATTCATGCTTAGTTGAAGTTTACATGTCAGGTATGACGGTTGACAAAGGTCAGTTTACGGTGAAGTTAGATTCCAGTTTAACAGTTCTGGACAGGATACACTCAAGTATTCAGGTCAAGATTTAGTTGTTCCATACTTATGTGGTAGTGTAGAAGAGAATAGTGAAGGAGTAGGTAGGTAGGTAGGCAGGTAGAGGGGGAGAAATTGTAACAGTATATTAGGTAGTGGGAATAATTGGTAGGGGAGCAAAAGGGAAGGTTGAAAGGATGTTGGGATATGTATGTGAGGCAGGAAAAAGAGGTGTTAGTTTCATTAGTTGATGTAGGGGTATAGAATGTAAGGGGGGAAGGAGTATTTAGCCAGGTGGTGAACATGTGCAGATCCAAGTGTGTTTGAGTTGTTCCTTCAAGTGTTTTTCAAATGTGTCCTTTGAGACAGCTGAAGGAATAGATGTGGGTAGGGAGTTCCAGATTCTGCCAATATAGTTGGGGAAGAGGGTGTCAACGAATTGTAACTTTAAACTTTAAAAAAAAAGAAAAAGGGGTTGATAGGTAAGTGGTGTTAAAGGGGCACAAAGAGGGAAAGACAGTAGGGGAAATAGCCAGGGATGTGCAGGAAGGCTGAAGGGAAGGTCCACAGCTGGCCATTTCTTCTACAGCAACAGCTGTACATACACACAGAATTTGGAGGTAGATTTGGACAGTTACACCCCTGGGTGGGGGTGAGGACAACAATAATAAGTTATGATGCCAAATAGAATGGATTACGTGCCTACAGTAGGGAGCTGCAACCATGTGTTATTTGGTGTTATTTAGTGGGTTTTGCAACAACAAAATTGGTTATGAAGTGCTTTGCCATCTAAAATAAACTGTGCTGTAGTAGGACTCGTACTGGGAATGGTTGATCGTTAGGAGACTGCTCTGCCCAATTCACTCTATTGCTTACATCTACGAGGCAGTCCGATTAGAACTGCTCCATCCAACACCTGCACGCCTCGACCCATAATTTCATACCCATCGTCCCCCCCACTCGCTCTCCCTCCACAGCAATCATCCTTTTCTCTGGGTGCAGGTCGGGTCTAGCCACACCACTACACACTGCCCACTCTCCACTTCTCAGGACCCATCAAGTATGTTGTCTTGACCCATCGATCATCAGGCTTCCCAACCTTGTAGTCCAAGAACATACATGCCCTGCCTTGACGAATTGGTGTAATGCCGGGAATCCGAAAATCCTAAAATGTTTGGGTTCTCCCGCAAGGGACATTCCTGTCTTTGTTTCTAGATTAGATTTAGTGGGTCCACAATGTTTCTCCCACTGGTAGTATCCTTCCTGTGGTTTGGGAAGCAGTGGTTTGTTTACTTTGTTTGTGTGTTTGTATGTTTCACCTGTTTGACTGGGGCGGTATTGGTACATGTATCATGTATGTTGATCAAGACCCCTCACCTACATTGGCGGTGCCTGTGGTCATATATGTCATTCTTATGTGCTATCTCATATCATAGATATATATCTGTGTATGCACACACACACACACACACACACACACACACACACACACACACATATATATATATATATATATATATATATATATATGTGTATATATATATATATATATATATATATATATATATATATATATATATATATATATATATATATATATATATATATATATATATATATATATATATGTATGCATATATATATGTGTATGCATATATATATATATATATATATATATATATATATATACATATATGTATATATATATATATATATTTAACGACATATAGATGTATGGATGTCTGCATATTTATATATCTATATGTGTACATTTATATATATATGTCTATATATGTATGCATATGTAATACAGAGAAGGAGAGGTATATATCTATTTAGTTATAGATATATATATACACACACACATACATATACATATTTAGCTACATGTCCTGTAATGTTGAATGGTATTGCTGGATGCTATGTTTGTGGAAATGTCAGGGTTATGTATATCTGTGCTGGTTTAGTGGTAAATCACATTGCCAATGGCGTGCAGGCTCCTGGGTTCGAGCCTTGCAGGGACTGTTTAGTTTGTTGCTGGCCAGAATGAGGCCCGTTGGATACGGAGTGGTTGAAGCACTTTTATGCAGTTGTCAGCGGGTTTGCGTGACGGTAAGCACTGCTAACTTCCGGTGACATCCACTTACACATGGTTAGCCTCACTATTGTTTACTCTGTGTATGCACTGATTCCCGTCGTGCAAACAGACTTGCACTTGCTTACCCGTGCTTATTTATTCTTACTACAGCTCTATTTTCGACAGTAATAGTCTACTGGTTCTTGGGGAGGGTGGTGGATTTGGCAAGTGTATGGGGTTATCATTCATTACACTGCTTACTACTCCAGTTTGCACATATATGTTATTTATTAGGTTATACAACTAAATATATTGATCATAACAGTATTTGACATGGAAATAGAATGTACTGCAGTGGGACTCAAACTGGGATTGACTGCTCATGAGGCGAACACTCTGCCCACTACAATATTGGTGTGCTGCTTCATTTGTACATATCCTGCGTTTTATCCTCCTTTTGCTATTTCAGCTACATTAATCATAGCCAAGCGATAGGCACACCCGCGCACCTACGGTTAGCTTTAATCGGAGTTTTAAAAGATATAGATGTATTTTTTCTTTTAATTTATATGGCCTGTTGTTGTTGTACATGTGGGGGTCTGTTGGTGGGGATATGAGGACACCTGTGAGTGATCTCGCTTATTTATTAACAGCTTCTGCTGTTCGATATTGAAGGGGGTGTGTTTATTCTGAGAGCTCTACTCTCAGACACGCCCCCTGCACTCATACACGCTCTGTGTAAGGCTAGGAGCTCGGCAAGCGCACCTTCATTACTATGCATGGGGCGCTGCCATCCTGCTCCTAAACGGTCACTTCTGTGCAGGACTAAACTAGTCCTGCATGGAAGTTTAGTAAATCCGGAGGTGTGTCTCTTATACACAGCTAGTAAATCTATTTTTTTTTTTACCATAATCTGTAGGGATGGGGCAGATAATATATGAAATCAAATGGCTATTGTTGGATTGCTTTTGAATGATAAATGATATGATTTGTTAGGAGGAGACAGTATCTATTAAACAATTATATATATGATCACTGTATTTATGTAATTCCTTCACAGGTAAAGACAATGTACACTGACAGAAGGGGAAAAATCCTCTGGGGCAGTATGTTTGTGTTTTATGCCTGAGTACCTTATTATAAGTCCCAGACTTTTTTGATGTGAACCATCAAGGACTGACATATGACCACATACAGCTAACAAATAAAACCTTTTTTTGAGGGCCTTATTGTCATGGACTGGCACTGTTTTGTTTCCACCTGAGGAGTATTTGACAACTGCACAAAAGGTTGGGGTAGGTGGTTAATAAAACCAAACAGCAGTTTCAAGATCACTTCTACTGATTATTGACATGGTTTGTTTTGGTGACAGGATATGACAATGAGCTATATCACCATTATATGTATGCAGTTCCTTCATGGTCAAAGTTATATGCAGTCTTAAAAATAGCACAGTAGACTGGGACAGAACTTCTATGTTTTGAACCAAAGCACCTTATTAAAACTCCCATTTTTAGTGTGAGCTGCTTCTGGGATCTGACATATGGCTTCTTATATGCATCTTGTAAAGCCAAAATTTCAGAGGGCATTTGCTCTCAAAGTCTGGTACTAATTTCTACTTGAGGGTCCTTTAACCTCTGCAGGGAAGATTGAGTAAAACTAATGTCCAGAATATAAGTGTATTAAGTATGGAAAATCTAAGAAGTGAAACTACTCTGTATTTTTTAGAAAAAAAAATATATGTTTTAGTTGTAACATATTGTGGCTAAAATGCTATGCTTTCAAGCAGCGAAAACTTTTGAGTCAGATTCAGAGGTGTGCTGCACTGGAATTCCGGTGGTTAGAATTGCAGTACTAAGTATGTTTTGTAGCCAACTATCATGTTATTACCTGAAAACTTTATAATGCTCTCAAAAGCAGGTGGAAATATAGCCCTTGGCTTGAGTGTATGCGCCTTTACTGCCAGTCTGACATATTGCATTGTACTATGTTTTCAATCTGGGTGCAATGGACAACTTCTGGTCACTGCAATACTGCCTCAAAATAGCTCTTTTATGAGATGGCAATGCATTTAAAGTAAATCTCCTCTATATTGCATCACAAAAAATATTTTTAGTTGTATAATGTAGCTGCAATGCCTTTCTTTAATAGGAATAAAACTATGGTATTAAATTTAGAGGTGTACTCAACTAAGAGGGTCTGAGGTGATAACTACAGTTTTAGGTGTGTTTCCCAACTGTGGATTCTATTATTGTTGCCTGGAGTACCATAATGAGATCTCAAAGGAACGATAATCTTTCAAAGAAAGGTCACTATGGTTTTAGTTCATGAGTGTTTAGTGCCACTGACATTTTGCATTATACATTTTTTTCATTGTGTGTATGTGCTATATGGTACTTTTGCTCAATATTCTGAGAAGGACAATGGCCTAAACTACATTTTTTTACTCAGGTGCTAATCTGTTGCTTTTTCTCACTGAATTTGTACACCCCCATTAGATTATTTTGCAGTAAACTGCATTATAAGAAGACAATTGTATATGTAGCTTTATAGCTGGAACCACCACCTAAGTGCATTTTGTAGCTAAAGTTCATCATGTATCATTCAGAAGAAATTGCTGTAAAACTTATTTTGTGATTAAAATAAAACAATGGGTCTTTATTTCTAGGTACCATCAATATTCTCATGTATCATTTGCATGCCTGGTTTTGCAATTTGTTTCACAAAAATATTACATTTTGTATTTTTTCAACCTGACACAGAAGGTTCATCAGTCATGTTATCATTGTGTTCTTATGAAATAAGAACTGGAATAATGCTGTTTTCTAGAGAAGAGTAATACTTTCTGTTATTTTTGTGTTAAAGAATAGTACACATATTCTACATGACTTGAAAGGCATGCACACATTTCAGATTCTGTTGCCTGCTTCTTTATGGTAGTAGATACCACCAAATAAATGAAATATTTGCCCTTTTTTGCATAAAGTGCCACTGTTGCCCCCAACCCATCTGCCCAATCATCAACAACTTCCGACAATGTGGGGCAAGCTGTTTGGTTTGGGATAAATTTAGAGACTGATTGCATTACTTTCTTTTTGACAGACTTTACTAATGTGTCTCTGAAATAAAATGAAACAGGCTAGCTGGGGGGGGGTTGAAATTTGAGCAGCTTGAAGGGTTACGTCAATGGGTGTGGAGAGAATAGTGCTCCTGGGGCTTTGAGATGAGAGACTGTGATGTGGCAAGATTGAGTGGAATAGTTAGATGAGGATGCTTAGTTTATTAGAGAGGTTACAAGCATTTTTAACTCAGTAAGTGTATCCATGTTTTCCATGTTGTTATAATTTTTTTTTAGTTTTTTTGTCAAAACATTCTATGTTTCTTATTACCCTCTAGAACTGTTTGGGCCATACTACTGTGGAATTAAGTTTAGTGTACAGAATCAATAACTATGTCTTTTTAATGTAATTGCAATCTTGATTTTTTTGTGTGGCTTTCCAAAGGACCAAGCTCAGTTATCACTTTAATGAGGCTTTTTTTATGGAACTGCTAAGCCAGGTCTAATTTCTCCTGGCAAACATCCTAATATATGGGAAATATTTGTCAAGAATTGACTTCACATAGGAGGTAAAAATATCAAGTTATCTGGAAGGTTATGCAAGTTGATTAAGTGCAGACCAGTCCAACCTTTCTCTTTTAGCTAGCATTTTAACTTCTTTGGAGTCAGTGATTGTTATAGTATTAGAGGAATAGACAACTTTCAAAGATAATACGTTCTGTATAGGGTGATGGACAATAAGGTGGTTGTGTAAACATATTATGTGTGCCAAACTGTATGGGGTATTGATTAAGAGGATGTCAAGTAACAAGTGCCAACACAAAGAAAGGTTTGTTCTGGTGGGGGTGTTTATCATTTATTTGAGGTTGTACTAAGAAATGAAGGAATCCATTTGCCCTCTACTGTTTTAAGTACTGTATGCCTATGTTGGTGTCTCCTATAATGGCAATTTTATTAGTATGCCTTAAATGTTGTTTATTATACTGCTAAAGAGGGTTTGGGTGAATAGTGGGGATATATTGACTGCTACCACTAGAAGATCCGCACGAGAGTTTTGGAAATAGATGTTAGGACCCAATTAGGGATATATTGTGTAAGATGCAAGTGACTGGCCAATAGAGATGCTGTTTTAACAGCATTTTGTTTACTGACAACATGACTCTAACTCCTGCCTTTTGACTGGGATGGTTGTCCAGGTTTACAGTGAAATTTTTGGTAATCAAGGTGGGGACAGTGTTTTGCTTAAGTTAGTTCTCTGCAATTGCTAGAATAGCTGGTTGGTTGATGCTCAATACAGTCATTTTTATTTATCAGGCTTTGGATGTTCATGTGGATGAATTTTTAAGCCTTTGCTTGCTCTAATAATTATGTGATGAGGGGAGTTACCTGGTTTTGGAAGGGAATGTTTTATGTCCAAGTAGCTAAGAGTTCTAAGATTGGGAGAGCAAGACAGGTAAATGAGAGGGACTGATGAAAGGGGATTTGAAATATGATCTGGATTTAGATTTATGCTGAAAGAAATTGTCAGCTTAGGTTTTAGTATACATGATAGCCGAGTGAGTTTATGCAGTGATTTCTGCAGTGGGGAGAATTCCTTTGGTACCAGCTTTATCAGTATTCTTCTTTGAGAGAGACGATTTGTAGGTCTATTTTAAAATATGACAATGAGAGGGTATTGGGAGGAATAAGGCAATAATTTATCTGTTTGTGTGGTACAGAAGGGGTTGTTTTGATTGATTGTTGCATTTTTAAATTGTCATTGATTGAAATTTTGAATAGAAATATTGGTTGAATTAGTATATTTGCTGCATTAGTTACAACCATTCATATTATGTCTATCTTCATTTTGTGTGTTTATAGAACTTCATCTTCTTTGGAAATATTTAGCTAAGTAAATTTAGCTGTTTTTTATGCCCTGCTTCAGATAAATGTTTTGAGTGCATTAAGTTAATTTTCATCTTCCCTGGGAAGTTCACTAACCCCCACATCATTAAATTTGATTAACTGTTTCATATAACTAAAATTTTGAAATGACCTCTGTTTTTAAAGGTTTAGGATTAGTAGCGTTGTCGCCTCACAGTAAGATGCTGTCCGGTTCGATTCTCAACTAGAGCGTCTTCTACGTTGAGACATGTGTGAATGGGCGTACCTTCGTTGAAGGTTGTGTGTCAGGGCTAGCAACTCAGCACGTAAAAATCTACTGCTAATTATTAGCAGACCGGAGTTCCGCTGTGACGACCCCTAACCAGGAAAAGCTGAAAGACGCAACAACAACAACATTATTCCTATTGGGATTCTTTGGTATGTGTATTCCACATGGCATGTTTTAAATTTCTGCAAGATTTTTTTTTAATAAATTACTCTTTAGAGGCACTTAAATTTTAAAGAATTTTAAATTCAGACATAATCCTGTTTATCAGTACATGATGTAATAGTAGGCTGAAAAAATAACATTAGTCATTTGATAGGTTTATAGTTCTGAAAACAAATCCTCTTTTACAGAAATCACTCATTCAGTAGTGTTAAATTTGCTATTAAGTGAAGGACAGAAAGTAGGAAGATCTCTGTTATCATGGACTTCTCTTACTTTGAAACAGGTCAAATTAGTGAGACTCATAGTAAACAGAATGGCCAACTCTGTTATGTTTAAAAACAAAAACAAAAAACAAAAAAAAAAAAACAGAAATAAGAAAAACTACCCCAAGTACTCCATGCAAAAGTTTAAGGAATGAAAAATAAAAACAGAGAACATGATTTGTGTATTTACATATGTTAACCAGGATAGTCCAACTAAGCAAAAGCCTTTTTCAGGGGAGCCTGGGGAGAAAAACTTTCCAATTAGCATCATAACGAAATATAATGCAATATAAGGCATTATTTTAAACATATCAATCTGTCAGAAAAATAAAGAAGAGGAGATTTAGAATGTATTAGTATGGCAATAGGAAACAAGCAGATAGGATAGTAGGAAGAGCTATGATGTGTGCTAGGTAATGAGAGAAATATATGAGGTACAAGGAGGTGGGATCGTTGGAAGAGGCATGGTGAGTACTAAGTA
>NC_056745.1:864562147-864619647 GCF_019279795.1 Protopterus annectens
AGCACACTGAGCAGCTCTAACATGGCCTGATTAGCACTGGTATATGATTGGATCACAGTCCTGTAAATCTACTGACTGACAACAAGTGTACCACTCACATCATTAAGTAATTGGGCTTTGGGGCACTATTGGTAACCAACTTTCAGATTCACTTTGCCCTCTATTATGTTTTTCACTATAGTGCTGTGTCTCCCAAAATGTTGACTGTATTTTATATTGTGCTGTAACATGCTTGTACTGCAGCTGTTATGCTGATGAGGTATTTTAATGCAATTGTTTTTCAGTCATACCAGTAAAACAATATATTAACACCATATTCAACAGTATGATGTTTGGTTCAGCTCATGCACAAGCAGTGCCATCAGTTACAGTGTGTGTGATTGTGTAGCTTAGGCATGATGTACCACAGTAATTGTGACTGTCAACACACTAACCAGCTGCATGTCATGGCTATGCTCAGAAATGTAGGTTATGTAGTGTTTGCATGCTTGTGGAGCCTGGATGCATAGCAGTTGCCCTCCCCTGCAGTACTGATCATATGAATTACACTGACAGAGACTCATAATTCTACAGTGCTACCCATCAATATGCCCCAGTAGTCATTTCATGTCTGGACTTCTAATACTTATCATTTAATCTCATTTCCTGCTCCTAACTCTCTCTCTGTCACACATACATACACACGCACACACACACACACACACACACACACACACACACACACACACACACACACACACACACACACACACACACACACGCACACCAAGATTCACTAATCTTCTGTGCAGGAATAAGTTATTCCTGCACGGAAACAACCATTTAAGTGCAGCACGGCAGCATGCCATGCATATTTATGAAGGCGCGGTATCTGTGCTCCTAAACTAACATGGATCCATGGATGAGTGCAGGGGGTGTGTCTGAGAGCAGAGCTCTCACAATATACATGCCCCTGTAATCAAGAATTGCCATTCGGCAATTAAAATGAGCGAGAATGCTCAAAGCACCCCAAACACGTCAGGATAGCTGTAAAATATACAGATGCATGCAGAAATCCACAGCAATATGTTAAATCTGTCCCTCCATTTGTTCCCCCATCATTTCAGGGTTTATCCAGAGTTTGCACTCTAAAAGGCTGAGAGGTATACAAAGTAGTAAAGTCCCAACAACTAGTAAGAATTATACTCCGACTTTTATTCTTCCAGATACATAAAACAACCAAAGACTTAGCGCTTTCGCCAACAATTTGGCTTCTTCAGAGTCTCTGAATAGAACACTGCAAGATTTTTTTTTTTTATAAAAGCGATAAAGTTTAACTACAGCTGCACTGGTGTGCCCGTTGCTAAGCTATACATAGTCCAGCTTAAACAGCACCAGAAGTTAAACATCAAGATCCATTCAATAGAAGCAGTACTGCTATGGTGTAGTGGTTAGAGCATATGCTTTGCGAGCAGTTATCCCCAGTTTGATCCTCACTGTAACAAATTCCCATTTTACATGTGAAAGCAATTCATAAACAATTATTTTGTGTATAACCTGCTAAGTAACATATATTTGTGAACTGGAGTACTGCATTAAGTCCAGATGTGAGGTGTCATTGTAATAAAGTGGTGAAATTCCCAGATAAACACAAGTGCTGCATACAGTATACTTACACATGAATCAGGGATTCTAAACAAATTTATAATATGTAATGAATGATAAATCAATGCCATACAGCAAATATTGTGTAAAATTAAAAATAAGCAACACTAAGCATTGCACACCTCTTTCCTATCACCCCTTTTTCTTGTCTTTTAAAAAAATTAGCATGAGGGTAAGAAGGAGTAAGCACTTTTAAGCAGTAGTAAGCAAGTTTAAGCCTGTTTGCTTGGGGGTAAACAATGCACACACAGAATAACCAATTTGAAGCTAACTCTCTGTAAGGATATTTACCCGGAAGTTAACATTGCTTATCTTCGTGCAACCCCCCGCAAACCCGCTTAAAACTGCTTAAAAGTGGCTTAGTCACTATGTATCCAACAGCCCTTGTTCTGCCCAGCAACAAAATAACCAGCCTTTGCACATCTTAAACTCAGGACCATGTACACCATACTCACAATAAATTACCACTATGCCATATGTGCTGTGCCTAACATTGAGTTATTGTCAAACATATCATGCAGCACAGTCATTCAACATTAGGGAAAATGTTTTTATATATGTAGATGTATGTATGTATGTATGTATGTATATATATATATATATATATATATATATATATATATATATATATATATATATATATATATATATATATATATATATATATATATATATATATATATATATATATATATATATAGAGAGAGAGAGAGATCTACTAAAGTAAACCAACAGCTCAGAAGACCGACAGTGAGATCACTGATACTGGAAGACCGACAATGGAAATAATTGCCAATTCAAAATCCCGAGGTTGAAAACACCAACATGCAAAATGAGCGCGACTGTGTAAGTATGTGATACTGATGGACTTTAGGGTTAGGGTGCAGGTAAGGTAAGTGCGTGATAGTTTGTAGTAGACTAAAGAAGCACTCCACGGCTGGCACACCACGAACAGTTTATTTGTACAGATAATTGGTTAGCGCTTTCACATTCAAATGCAACGTTTCTTCAGACCTCAAAAAATAAAATCCCATCATGCCTTTATATACTTTTCTTAAAAATCTCATTAATCAATTAACAATGATGATAAATAATTATGGTTAAGTAAAAAGTGTAAATAATGTATATTGATTTGTAGTGAGTTTAAATCTCAGCAGAATTAAATAAAAACACAACTGTAAATATAAATATACTTGTAAATATTAATATATATGTAAATATTAACTTTATACATCAAAACACTTTATCACCTATACAAATAGATAAAAATAAAAATATAAATATATATAAAAAACCCTATAAAAACTGTGTATCATGATTTAATAATAAATAATTACATTTCAAAGACATTAGATATAGAGTATACATGATGTATTGTGTGTTGTGTATTATAAAAAATATATATAAAAAAAAAAAAAAAATATATATATATATATATATATATATATATATATGGGATGAAATTATCCATTCACTACCTAGTACATATGGAGGGACTAAAACACATGAGTGTTAGGGTGCGGGTAAGGTATGTGTGCGATAGTGACAGACTTTAGGGTTAGGGTGCGGGAAAGGTAAGTGCGCGATAGTGACGGATTTTAGGGTTAGGGTGCTGGTAAGGTAAGTGTGCGATAGTGACGGACTTTAGGGTTAGGGTGCGGGTAAGGTAAGTGTGCGATAGTGACGGACCTTTAGGGTTAGGGTTTGGGTTAAGTTTGGTGCCTAGATAGTTGTGTATGTAAGGTTTAGTGTAGGTTTGTAAAGTTTTTGGTGTGCTTGTGTTGTGTGTGTGTTTTTCAGAAAAGGAATTTGTTTTGTTGACAGTCGGGATTGTGATTTGTCGGGTATGTGAACTTTCGTGTATTTGAACTTTCAGGTTTGTGGTGTCGGTGATCTCGTTGTCGGTCTTGTTGGCTGTCAGTTACTGTAGTAGACTCCTTGACATATATATATATATATATATATATATATATATATATATATATATTTTTTTTATGTATATTCATATATATATTTATAACTAATAACATACATTGTGTGTATATATATATATATATATATATATATATATATATATATATATATATATATACACACATATATATATATATATATATATATATATATATATATAGATATCAGTGGCGGCTGGTGACTTCAAATTAAAGGGGGGCTGCAGGAGACAGCTGAATGGGTGGGGCCAATGGGAAGGGGTGTGACCAATTAGAAAGGGGTGGAGCTATGCGCAAAACCACAACAACTGGAACTTTAATTAAATACACTGCCCTGGGTGCCAAACCATCATTACAAGAGCCCAATCAAGACAAAATGAAGTGTAGAAGAAAAAATATTTCAATGCATTGGCTACATGACAACTTACTCAATATCTAGACGGGAACACAAAGGTTGTGGCATGAAAAAATAAGTTGCTTTTTAAATACATTACTGGAATGCAAGTCAAAATCCAGTATAAAAAAAAACAAGCAGCACTCAGCTCAAACCACTTCTCCTTGCACTGCAGTTCCAATTTTAATTTATATTCACCTTTATAAAATTACCAAGTAACATGCTGAAAGTAGCAATCTCTGTGATACTACCACTTGTAAAAATGTTTCTTATCTAAAAAAGACCTGCTGCCTGACAACAACTATCTACGTGTTTCATGGAGAACACATGATCAAAGTAAAAAATGAACAGTGAACAAGAAACAAGCTCAAGATAAAATGCTTAAAGGATTACTGCACAAGTTATGGACCACACATGATAGACTGGCATTCTGTTTAGTTTACGGGTAAAGCCTGCAAAGATAACTGCAAGTCTCCAACAAATGTAATGAGCTTCTGAAAATACTGTAATCCTGTCCTTTATTACAAATACTGTCATATGCATTTCAATACCTAAGGCTTATACATTATCTAGTTATGTAAATATTCTCTGCATGGCAACAATGAAAAGGCTTTCAATGTTGGTAATTCTTTAACAGTATGCTTATTAAAGCTTACTTGCATCTTACAAGCTCCAACAAGCTTACCTGATGGTCATTAAAGCATTACTACTTAAACAGAGCAACAGGGCACTGTGACAGCATGCATTTCCTGAATAATAAGAAGCATAAATCAACAGTATAAAAATATGACAGAAAACCAGAACATTCTGCAAAATCAAGGACAGATGAAAAGCCACGGTTGTACTTGTGGTCTATCTTGGATGGGGGAATACTCTGCACACTTACACTGCATAACTGCTCCTTGCCTTGCTTGGACACATCCAGAGCCACTACAATGGGGAGTGGAGTGCAACAAGTAGGTCACAGTTTGAAATGTCTCTGGCTGATGGTGATGGCTCTGACACTCATACCTCTCAACCTCAGAGCAAGAAATCTGGACAAAGCCATACACAGAAGTGGGACAGAGGCCCAAAAATAAAGACAATTTTTAAATATTGCTCTTATAAACTTAGAAAGATAATAGAATAGTAGTAGGTCTTGCATTAGTACGAATTTTTGAAGGGTATGAAATCTGAAACTCAAATGTCTGCCATTATTTTCTAACTTCAGTCATTAATGATTTGCTACTAATTTGCCAGAAAACCACAATTTTATGAAAAACAGACCAAATATGTTATGCAAAAATAAAAGAAATTGCCACACAATACAGCTGGGAACCTGTCAAAGAAAGGACACCTTTTTAAATTAGTACTGTTAACTTGAGCAGCTGACAAAATAAGAGCATCTACATGTATTTCTGAAATAAAAGTAATCTATAGCTCTGATAATTACAGTTATTTATAATTGTAAACCCTCCACATTTTCTTCCAAAATTGCCATTTTACAGAGGGATTATTAGGGAGAGAGCAACATTTTGAGCCAGAATTGGGGACAGTTGAGAGGTTTGGATATTCCTAATTCTATAAAGCGATTTATTTGCACGTACCTCTCAACCTCTTAACGCAGGAAATCTGGACAAGGCCAAATATGTTGGGGGAACATACAGACAGTACTAAAAATTGCTCTTGTATAAACTTAAGACAGTTGAGGTTTTATATATATTACATATATTTTACATATATTTTTATCAGTTTTTATATATATTACATATATTTTATATCTCAGATGGTACGTTGTTATTTATACACAAACATATTTATTTATTTATATACAAACATACTTATATTTATATTTATATTTATATTTATATATATAACAATATTTATATATATTGGACACATATCTTTTTAACATTGTATAATATAAATTATTTGTTATATCAACACATTTTATTGGAACAATTTTTAGAAATTATAATAGGTATACTAATTTAGTTTACTCACAATATTAAATAAATATTTATTTATATTAATATGCGTACATTTACAATTGAGGGGTTGGATGAACACACATATATATGTATGTGCAATAGTAATATACAGATATACATACATATACATTTCTAAGTGGCCTATATTACAAAAGACAGTATATACCTTTAAAACTAATTACAACCACAATCAACTATGTTAATTGAATAACTGGCACCTTTAGATATGTATTTAAGAGCTCATCTGAATGAAATACGTAGATTCTGAAGAAGTCCAGTAATCTATGGACGAAAGCGCGCTCAATCTTATAGTTCGCATGTAAGACGGGCTGGTGGTGTTGGTTGTTTGCTGTGAATTTAAGCCAAACCAAGAAACGGATTACCGGTGTTGGTTTATGGTTCAATGGTGGACTATTTCTTGTTTTAACTGTTTTACTATTCTAAAATAAATCTGTTTACAACATTATCGGTGGAGGAAATATTCTTTGACTTTGGAGGAAATCCCTTTATTGTGCGGGAAAGCGGACTGTTTTTGTATGTGAACAGTTGATAAAATAACAGGTCTTGCTTTAGCATGCCTTTTTCTGAAGGTTATGACGTCTGAAACTCAATGTCTGTCATTATTTAATGACTTCATTCCTAAATGATTTGGCAGAA
Source organism: Protopterus annectens (assembly GCF_019279795.1). NCBI lineage: Eukaryota > Metazoa > Chordata > Ceratodontiformes > Protopteridae > Protopterus > Protopterus annectens. The sequence continues at coordinate 864,568,765 of NC_056745.1, forward strand.
AACCATAAATTTTATGAGGAACAAACCAAAAATAAGAAGCAAAAATCTATTCATTCTGCAAAATTCTGGACAATTGAGAGGTATAGTTCAGCCGGGGCTGTCTGAGTTTGCTGCCCCCCCTCACAAAATCATGGTTGAATGGAGCGTCCCCCCTGCAGCCATTCCAATGTCCCATTCCTTGGTTATTTCACCCCATTTGCCATAAACACTGTAATGTGCATACTGCTTTACTTCTGCGATGATATGGATTTCATTTGAAAGTTTTATTTTATATTTTACAGCATAAACCCTAATAGATATCTCATAAACAAAGCAATGCAGTCTCACAATGAAAATAGACTTAGCATTAAAACTTCTCTGCCCTTGAAATTCACATTCATTGAAACAGCATTGAAACCCACATTCAAAGAAAATACATTTTGCCAGTGGCAGATAAAGATCAATTTTGGGCTGTTTTCAAATCATAGGCTCCTTGAACATGAAACATACACATGCTCTTTGATACACCTTCCTGACTGTATTAAATTATATTCCTTGTACAATACAGTACAGTTGTTAGAGGGCATTTTAAATTTATTGTTTTGAACATTTTTCCAGTAAACAATGAAACAAAATGCATGCACCAATAATGACAAAACTGCCCAATTCAGAATATTTCCATCATAAAAGTCTACTCAAACTTCTACTGTCCACCAGTATCACTAAATATGCACGATCTCTGAAGAAGCAAAAGTCATCTAAATAATTCCACATTAAAGAAATCTGTTAATTAATGAAGAGGTTACTGCTAGCAAACAACTTTATATGTAATTGTTTCATCTACAAATAAAGTGCCTGTTGCCCTTGAGGAATAAATTGTCTATGTTGCATTAAAAAAATGATAAGCTAGTAATATCGCAATAGGGAATGGATGGCAAACTGATAACAAGTTCATAGTTACTATGTATCTTCACCAAAGAGGACTGCAGCATTCATCCCCTTTACAACAGAGAGCAGTATCAGCAATGGATCTACCTACTGTGGGAGTAGAACCCACAGCCTTCTGCATCAAAAGCAAGTACACTACCTGTTGTGCTATTAACAATGCAAGCAGACTTGGCATAAGCAGCACTAAACTTTTATTCTCCTGCAGCTCTCAGCTCCTTGTAAAATCTACTTGACACTCAGCTGTATCTCTGAACTTTGCAGCACAAGAAATCTGGAAAAAGCCAAAATTTATTTGAGGGGGACAAAAACCCAAAAACCAGGGACACATTTTAAACATTGCTTGTATAATGTTGGAAAGTTGCTAGAATAAAATGCTGTGTTACCACCATACATTTCACTGCCAAGTATTGAACCCAAGACCCTGTGCAAAACAGTCAGAGTAACATACCACTATGCCAAATTATCTATTTTTACCAAAGAATGGAAGACTGAAACTTAAATGGCTACCATTTAGTGAATTCAGTTCTCATCATAGCTGTCAACATCTTAGCACAAAACACCTGAACAAAGCCAATAATGGGGGAATATAGCCCCCAAACATATTCAGTGAGTTCAGTTATCACCATAGCTCTCAACCTTGGCACAAAAAACCTGGACAAAGCCAATAATGGGGGAATACAGTCCAAAAAATAGGGACAAATATCTATTGAGAACACCAGAGCAAACCCACACAAACACAGGGAGGACATGCAGACTCCACACAGAAGGCAACTCAGCCAATAATCAAACCAGACAACCTGTAGCTGTCAGGCAACAATGCGACCACTGCACTACTGGCTGTGTTAAGTAACAAAAATACAGAAACCACAGATTTTATGAGGAACAGAACAAATATGAGGCAAAAATCTGCAAATGTTTTACAAATGGTGGTGGGCAGGGAATTCAGGCTCTTGTCACTTGGGCCCAAGGCACAGGGTTCAAGCCTTATTCTCTACCCACCACCATGTAGCAACAGGGGCATTACACACACACACACACACACACACACACACACACACACACACACACACACACACACACACACTACCTGTCTCTGTCCTCCATGCGATCCTGTACTCTGCAGCGGCAAGTCCTCTGTAGTGATCCTGAACACCTGTCTCTGTCCTCCATAACAACCTGTGCATGCTGTTGGGTCTCCCATGAGATGTGAGGAGGCTGGAGCCTCCAGCCTGTGGGCAATGCAGTCCGGTGACCTTCTGGTCTGTGTTGTTGTCACTGCACAGACCTCTGGGCTGGAAGGCTGGAGTTTCCGGACTGCCTAACAGAGCAGTCTGGAGCTCAGGAATGAGCATGCATGTGTGTGTAGAGTTCTGGTCTGCCTAACACAGCAGTCAGGAACAAAGCATGCATGTGCGGAGTCTGGAAATGTTTTTAATTTTATTTTATTTTACATGTTCTACGGTGGAGGGAATGGGGAATTTATTTCATTCATTTTGCAAGTGGGGGGGCTGCAGTCCAGCAGTCCTATAGCAGGAGCCACCCCTGATATATATACATATATATATATATATATATATATATATATATATATATATATATATATATATCATCATTTTCTTTCGGCTGTTCCCATTAGGGGTCGCCACAGCGGATCACCTGTTTCCATTTCTTCCTGTCCTCTGCATCTTGCTTTGTCACACCAACCACCTGCATGTCCTCTCTCACCACATCCATAAACCTTATCTTAGGCCTTCCTCTTTTCCTGTTACCTGGTAGCTTCATCCTTAGCATCTTTTTCCCAATATACTCCACATCTCTTCTCAGCACATGTCCAAACCAACGTAATCTTGCCTCTCTCGCTATGTCTCCAAACCTTCCAACCTGGGCTGACCCTCTAATATACTTATTCCTAATCCTGTTCACCCTCGTCACACCCAGTGCAAATCTTAACATCTTTAACTCTGCCACATCCAGCTCAAACTCCTGCCTTTTTGTCAATGCCACTGTCTCCAACCCATATAACATAGCTGGTCTCACTACCCTCTTGTAGACCTTCCCTTTCACTCTTACAGGTACTCGTCTGTCACAAATCACTCCTGACACTCTTCTCCACCCACTCCATCCTGCCTGTACTCTCTTCTTCACCTCTCTTCCACACTCACCGTTACTCTGAAATATTGACCCCAAGTATTTAAACTCATGTACCTTCACCACCTCTACTCCTTGCATCCTCACCATTCCTCTATCCTTCCTCTCATTCACACACATATATTCTGTCTTAGTCCTGCTGACCTTCATTCCTCTTCTCTCTAGAGCATATCTCCATCTCTCCAGGGTCTCCTCCACCTGTTCACTACAGATCACAATGTCATCTGCAAACATCATAGTCCATGGGGACTCCTGTCTGATCTCGTCTGTCAACCTGTCCATCACCACTGCAAATAAGTAAGGGCTCAGAGCTGATCCTTGATGTAACCCCACCTCCACCTTAAACGCATCCGTCACTCCCACCGCAGACCTCACCGCTGTCACACTGCCCTCATACATATCCTGTACCACTCTTACATACTTCTCTGACACTCCTGACTTCCTCATACAATACCACAACTCCTCTCTAGGCACCCTGTCGTATGCTTTCTCCAAGTCTACAAAAACACAATGCAACTCCTTCTGACATTCTCTGTACTTCTCCATCAACACTCTCAGAGCAAACATCGCATCTGTAGTGCTCTTTCCCGGCATGAAACCATACTGCTGTTCACTAATCATCACGTCCCTTCTTAACCTAGCTTCCACTACTCTTTCCCATAACTTCACGCTGTGACTGATCAATTTAATCCCTCTGTAGTTACTACAGCTCTGCACATCACCCTTATTCTTAAAAATCAGTACCAAAACACTTTTTCTCCATTCCTCAGGCATCCTCTCACTTTCCAAGATTTCATTAAACAGTCTGGTTAAAAACTGCACTGCCATTTCACCTAAACACCTCCATGCTTCCACAGGTATGTCATCTGGGCCAACAGCCTTTCCATTCTTCATTCTCTTCATAGCTATCCTTACTTCCTCCTTGCTAATCCATTGTACTTCATGATTCACTATCCCTACATCATCCAACCTTCTCTCCATCTCATTCTCTTCATTCATCAACCCCTCAAAGTACTTTTTCCATCTCCTCAACATACTCTCCATGCTTGTGAGTATGTTTCCCTCATTATCCTTTATCACCTTTACCTGCTGCACATCTTTTCTAACTCAGTCCCTCTGTCTAGTCAATCGATACAGGTCCTTTTCTCCCTCCTTAGTGTCCAACCTTTCATACAACTCTTCATATGCCTTATCCTTAGTATTCGCCACCTCTCTCTTTGCCATGCACCTCATCTCCTTATACTCCTGTCTACTTTCTTCATCTCTCTGACAATCCCACTTCTACTTTGCCAACCTCTTTGCCTGTATACTCTTCTGTACTTCCTCATTCCACCACCATGTCTCCTCATCGTCCTTCCTCTGTCCTGATGTGATACCAAGCACCTTTCTAGCCGTCTCCTTTACTAGCTCTTCTGTAGTTACCCAGCTATTTGGTAACTCTTTACTGCCATCCAGTGCCTGTCTATACTCATCCCTGAACTCCACCTCACAATTAACCTTTTTCAGTTTCCACCATTTGATCCTTGGTGCTGCCCTCACACTCCTCCTCCTCTTCTTGATCACCAATGTCATCCTACAAACCACCATCCTATGCTGCCTAACTACACTTTCTCCGGTCACCACTTTACAGTCTCCAGTCTCCTTCAAACTGGCCCTTCTACATAAAATATAATCCACCTGTGTGCATCTTCCTCCACTCTTGTATGTCACCCTATGCTCCTCCCTCTTGTTAAAATACGTATTCACCACAGCCATATCCATCCTTTTCGTAAAATCTACTACCATCTGACCTTCTGCATTCCTTTGTTTAGCACCATACCTACCCATCACTTCCTCATCCCTACTGTTCCCTTCACCAACATGCCCATTTAAATCTGCTGCAATCACCACTCTCTCACCCTTGGGTACAGTCATCAGCACGTCATCCAATTCACTCCAAAATTTTTCTTTCTCATCCATTGCACACCCAACTTGTGGAGCATATGCACTAACAACATTAATCATTACACCATCAATTTCCAGCTTCATAAACATCACTCTATCCGACACCCTTTTCACCTCCAAAACACTTTTCACATACTGTTCCTTCAGAATAACTCCTATGCCATTTCTCCTCCCATCCACACCATGATAAAACAATTTGAACCCACCTCCAATACACCTAGCCTTACTCCCCTTCCATCTGGTCTCTTGCACACACAATATACCAACCTTCCTTCTGTCCATCATATCAGCTAGCTCTCTCCCTATACCAGTCATACTGCCAACATTCAAAGTTCCGACCCTCACTACCACAGTCCTAGCCTTTCTCCTCTCTTCCTGCCTTTGGCCATACCTTCCACCTCTTCTCCTCCTTCAGCCAACAGTAGCCCAATTTCCGCCAGCACCCTGTTGGCTAACAGTACTGGTGGCGGTCATTGTTAACCCAGGCCTCAACCGACCAGTATGGAAATATTAACTGGTGACTGCATGAAAAGATTTTGTGAAGTTTTACTCCGGATGCCCTTCCTGATGCAACCCTCCCCATTTATCCGGGCTTGGGACCAGCACAAAGAAATGCACTGGCTTGTGCAGTGCAATCACACATCGGAACCACATCCTGAACCTTTCACTGGAAAAGATATTAGTACCTATAGATATGTAGAAGAAGAGTAGTTATAGAAGGTGCACAGTATATCCAACAGCCATAAGTCCTGTATTTGCCACCTGTTAAAATGTCCAGTGTCACTCATTCCAACAAATGATAATATTTGCATGAAACATATACCCACACACAATGCAAAGGACACATACAAGTATGCCTACACATAATTTTTTTTTGTGTACTATTGAATTGTTTATGCCATGTGTTACAGCACGTAGGTGTTTGAAATACATAATCACTGATTAATGCAAGTCTCACACAAAACAGTTGGTGCAAGTAATGTGAAAATATACTATGCTGTCCAGGCTAAGGACTTCAAGTAGTACAACAGTAAAAAAGCACTTTTCTTGAAGATAAGAAACAATCAACACTTAATTACAGATGTATTTCAGCAGCCTCTAATTACACTCTGTACTCAACCCCCTAGGGGGAAATGTAGTAGTTGTGAAAATGTCAATGTATCTGTTACATAACAATGCTTAACTTAAAATGTCACTATCACACTGACAAACATAACTGTGTGTACCACTGTAAGCTGTAGGCCACCACCGTTCCCATGGAGAAAAGTATGGAAATGTACAGCCATATACCTCAATGTGTCTTAACACAGATATCCCTCATATGTTGAAACAGCCTAGGTTAAAAGCACTGAATTCCCCTCCCCTATAAAAAGTTGTACAAGAGCAAATAACACTGTGTACCACACAGTGACCTCTGGAATGTACAAGGTCACACATGTTTTGTCCAGCTGTTGCCCTCATATATATGAACCCTACCCCACAATTTGTGTGGGAGTCCACAACATGACTGGAATGATAGCAGGAATGTTAGCAGTAAATAATGATAGGCCATCACCTAGCAACTTCTTACTGTATTGCATCAGGACAAAGCCTGGCATATATGTGGAGGACAGAGGCTGGAACACAGGGCCATATTTCCAATATTGCTGTTACACACTGTGGAAGTTGCTGGTGTTACAGGATTGGTTGCAACATACCTGTACTCAGGAATATGATGTCAGAAACACAGCAGAATGTTGCCATGTACTGATAGCAATCAATGGAGTTATGCCACTGATCTGTCAGACACATGACCTGTGTGGTGAACAGACAAAACATAACTGCCAACCTTCTGGCCATCATGTGGATAGGCCCGCAGTTGAGAGATATGCAGACAGACTGCATTCCATGAAAAACTAGCATGTACACATAAACCCTGTAAAACCAACAGTATGCAATGCAGACAACAGCAATACTTACACTCTGTCTGTAGTTATTAGACCTTATACAAACTCGTATGTGTCCTGTGTCCACAAATCCTGTTGTGGAAGTTATTGCCACCTGCTGTCTGTAACAATGCTCCCTACACACAAGAAGGATGTCTTTCATACAGGAAAGGTAATAGGACAACCTCCACACTTTTACAGTCATTTATAGTAGTGGGTTGCCATGAGATTAGCTATTGGAAGTACTACACAGCTGGCTGCATGCAATTAGCAAGTGGGTAACACCAATTGATGCAGACGCCATCACCTGCTCCTGAGCAACATCTACAAAAGGCATGCTGCAACCTATTCAAAGTAGCTCGATTGGTGTAGTGGGGAGAGAGACACAGAGACAGACTGAGAGAGAGAGAGGGAGATTGAGAACCCCCCCCCCAAAAAAAAAAAACAGCCAAAGCAGAACTAAAAGTTAAAAACAAAAGTTATATAAACAGGAAGAACAGCAATCAGGCCAGACATCCTTGAGTTGCAACACAGAAAAGAGCGTACTACTGCAATAGGTACGTGAACCATAACACCATTGTATCTGAACGTAGTATTTGGTCTGTAATAATGGGACAGATGATTTTGAAGGCATGATATGTGCCATCAAGACTTGCTGTAATGATGTCCTGCTGAGCAACTGCTATGGACATAGCATCTAGCCCTGTGGGCAGTGGGTCATACCTGTCAACTGTGTGGATCTGCACAGAATGACAAGATGTAACCGATCATAATGTCTGTGTTTTTCCTCCAAACATGTATATGAGTCTAGCAAATAGCTAAAGGTGGGAGAAATTAAGTCATTATACACATGAGTGTCAGACCCCACCACCTGCAGAACAGTCATGTCAGTGTGAAATGTATCATGCACAAACGTCATAGGTGTGTAATAGGCTTATCTACATTCTGTCCCTATATATTCCTCCTAATTTGAGGCTGTGTCCACATGTGATGCTCTGTGTTGTAGCAAGGCAGAACAGTGCAGCAGTTCAGGAAGGAGTGTCAGAGTGTGGACCTCATGTCTGAGGTCACTCTATACACACACACACACACACACACACACACACACACACACACACATATATATATATATATATATATATATATATATATATATATATATATCACTACACTGAATGACCATTTCACTGACACCCATTTCATTGAGACCAAATCACCTACAGTTCATTTCACTGAAAGTTAATTTCATCCAAAGCCCATTTCAATTACAAGTAGTGGTCTTAGGCATCTCAAAAGTATATGTCCTGTTCCCCACTGTATTGCGATATTCGTGTTAGTAGATATAGTTAGGGGGGTTGTGGGGGGCACACCCCCCACAATGGGGGTGGGTGGTGTAGACCCCCATATAAGTTGGTTTTCTGTTGTCTGATGTTGTTGTACATTATATGGTAAAATCTAACTTAGTGTGGGGCTACGCCCCCCCACACCACCCCTAACTATATATATATATATATATATATATATATATATATATATATATATATATATATACTAACACCAGGATTGCAATACAGTGGGGAAAGGACATATACCTTTGACTTTCCTTACAGTAGTACTTGTCGGTGAAATGATTATTAGGTGCAATGACTGTTAGGTGACATTAACTTTAGGTGAGTTTGTCTCAGTGAAATGGGTGTCAGTGAAATGGTCTTTCAGTGAAGTGATACGAATCTGTATATATATATATATATATATATATATATATATATATATATATATATATATATATATATACACATATTTAAAAAATGTCCCTACTGTTGAATGACTGTGCTGTATGATATGTTTGGAACCACCTCACACATACCTGCAGCCCAGATGGCTTAATGATAAATATATGTTGCTATGGTGTGCAGGGTCCTGGGTTACACACCTGCAAGGACTGATAATGTATGTGCTGGCCAGAACAAGGGCTGTTAGATACATAGTGATTAAGGCACCCATAAGCACATGTTAGTGGGTGAAAAATGGACAGTCATGTATGGTGTGACATTTGTGTTGGTAACACATTGCCCTGTATGTGTTAAGGTGAGAGTGGAACGTTAGGGAAGGATAGTAGGTATATATGGGGAGGTAGCGTGGTTTGGAAGATAGGCATGATGGACAAAGCAGCACACAGGGTTGGTGTATGACACGTGGTGGGTAAACACCCTGGTCAGGGAGGGGTGTTTGGAAATAGGCAGCCCTATACAGGCCAAATGGAAATAGTGGGACTGAGCTCCCCACACATAGGCAGTCACCACTGCAGCTTCACGGCCCTGAAGGTGGCTGTGCTGGGGGCTGAGCAGTAGGGGCAGACTGAACCTCTGCATGTGACACGAGGACATCATGGATTTGTTGCTGATCACACAATTCTCTGCAGAGCTCCCTATGCACCAGACCCTGGACCTGATGTCAGGTTACAGGATCCTGTCTGTGTGCACTGTCAGGGTGGGCACAGGCCCCATCCCCTGAGGTGGGTCCACCTGAAGGTAGTGCAAGACCAGCAGATGAAGAGGTCCCATGTTAGGTTGCAGATGTGATGCAGCCTACAGCCATGGCCAGATGAGGTGGAAGATGTGGGTCTGCTGGGAACAGCCTTTCCAAATGTGATATTGAGTTGCAGTGTTACAACTTATGTTGTCAGTAATAGTCAACATAATCCAGGATTAGCTATAACAGCATGCATATGTAGTCCCAGTAACCCAAAACACCAGATTTGGAATGGTTGCATAGCAGACAGAACAGATGCATATATGGAACCAAAGTGGCCATTACAATGGCATGCAGGTGACATTGATAGCAACAGGCCACCAATGATACTGTTTAAACATGGAACATGAATAACAACAAAGTTTAGTATGTGTTGCAAAATCGGATATATGTTCAAACAGAAGGTTTGGTGTAAACATACCAAGTGATGTGTGTGTTCAGATTAGGTATGCATGTATGATGGGGTGAGGGAGATGTTAAGTATCAAGTACAATAACCTTACAGTATGATGTCCTCAGACTTTGTCAACTGTTTATGTCTTTCAGGTACTATGTCCTGAGAAAGGTTGCCTGCATATACTGCAGATGAAACAGAGATCATTGTGCAGTACCTCATGCAACATCATGGAACCCTGTTTTCATGGACATCACATGATATGCAGGAGAGGACTGCCCTGTGGAATGAGCTTGTCTGCAGGGTAAACGATGTCGGCCTGCATAACCAAAGTTATGAGCAGGTACGACATTGCTGTACCGACCTCATCCGCCACACCCATCAATGTGCTGCTGCTGTCAGAAGGGACCAGCAAGCCACAGGTGGGGGTCATACCATCCAGCCCCAACTGACTCATGTGGAGGAGCTCCTCACCAGCCTGGGAGCACCCACATGCTGGAAAATTCCAGCAGCCGAAGAAAGTATTGTGGAGGTGGATGCCACCTACACAATGGAGCAAGAGCATCCAGGTAAGGCCCCAGGGCACATTAGTAGACCAGTGCTTCTTATCTATCCTCATCTGTAAAGTATATATATATATATATATATATATATATATATATATATATATATATATATATGCATAGGTCAGATAATATAGTCTGTTGCTGCAGTGTATTAAGGACCAGATGTGCATAATCTCTAGTATTGTGGGTTTGTATAGATGATGTTCTGAAATGCTGCTCCCACCCTGTACCAATGGCACATGTGTGGCTCCTGACATTACATTTCTCACACAACTATGTAGGTCCCTCTGGTATCCAACTAGGGCAGCAGCTTGCGGCTGGTGAATATGGAGTTTTTTCTATTTCACATTTGCCAATACACTGGCCATGTTATGGCCATGCTATGTGTCATGCACACATGTAACACACCTACCCATAATGCATACTGTACATGTTCACTTATTGTTGCTGTTAACTGCACTGCATCACAGTTGTCACCTTGGTGCCATATCTGAAGGGTAAGTATGGGCTTGCAGTATACCGCATAACCTGTCAGTGCAAGATGTGTGGACAGAGATGAACATAGTGGTGGGAGGAATGGCCTACAGTATGGACATGTGTGACACAGTACCCTTCTACAGTGTGTAAAACACTGTATACACCACTATCACAATGGCATCTATTACAGATCTGCACACTGGCAAATCACAGTACCACATTACACACTGTTTAAAACCGGTAATGTGATCCTAAAATGAGCAATGAATGTGTAATATGGAACCCTATGTTAGGACAACAATTATGGGGAATAAATACCTTCACAAACACTGGATGCATATGTGTATACACACTCCAAATAACATGTTGTGGAAGCAGCTTGTGAGGTACTGACAACATTCACTGTTCTGGAATACACTCCTTCCATCATGTACATGACCTAGATGTCACACCAAGTAATGTTTTGTTGTCCAAGACATCTGTCCATGACATCTGCCCACTCACCTGCAACAGAGGCAGCCCTGGCTTGCACACCTGTTAAAAAACCATGGAATACATTCCATATCTGAAAGGTAGCACTCAGGAATAGGAAAAGTAGCCTTACATAAACATTGCATATACCATAGATCCAAAACAATGGTGTTAAATGCGCTCGAAATACAACCAGTAATCCAAAAAAGAGCACAGCGTTGCGAGTCCACAGAAAGAAATTTATTAGCAAAAAGTTGTCCACAGGTTAAGTGCTTTCATCAAACTGAATGACTTCTTCAGAACAATTAACCAAGAACTCCACAGTTTAAATAATCAAAACTTTAAAATCATTGGTGCAGAATTAGCCAATGCTCAACACTGAATAACACTTCTCATGAATATCGAAACATTAAAATATATAGTTAATAAATTCAATTGATACATTTACTAAAATAACAAAAAATGGGTAAAAAGGCATTTTTATACCCCCTGTTGATACGTTTATTGAGTAAAAATCCTTGTTATATGATAAAAGTAAAAATTATCTTAGTATTTGTATGTGTATATGTATATTATATATGAAAATAAAACTGATGTTTCAAAATCATATATATATTAGTAATAAATACATAATAATGGTGATACACATTTAAACTGATTCTGCCTTTTCCTTCAATATAGGCATTATAGAAATATGTTCATTTATGCCCGGAGGGTGGTCAGCCGCCAATCTAAGTTGCCACAACAACTCTTTTTTGTACAGTATATTCTGCCAATCACCTCCCCTCATATCAATTTTGACAAAATCAAGTATACCAAACTTAAAGCACTTGAAGTTCTTACACAGAATACTGTGTTTATATAAAGCTTTATAATGCCTATATTGAAGGAAAAGGCAGAATCAGTTTAAATGTGTATCACCATTATTATGTATTTATTACTAATATATATATGATTTTGAAACATCAGTTTTATTTTCATATATAATATACATATACACATACAAATACTAAAATAATTTTAACTTTTATCATATAACAAGGATTTTTACTCAATAAACGTATCAACAGGGGGTATAAAAATGCCTTTTTACCCATTTTTTGTTATTTTAGTAAATGTATCAATTGAATTTATTAACTATATATTTTAATGTTTCGATATTCATGAGAAGTGTTATTCAATGTTGGGCATTGGCTAATTCTGCACTAATGATTTTTAAGTTTTGATTATTTAAACTGCGGAGTTCTTGGTTAATTGTTCTGAAGAAGTCATTCAGTTTGATGAAAGCGCTTAACCTGTGGACAACTTTTTGCTAATAATTTTTTTTCTGTGGACTCGCAACGCTGTGCTCTTTTTTGGATTACTGATTGCATATACCATGGCAAGCAGTGCAGACAGTCATGTATGTGTGTGTGACGTATGGGACAATATTCATGTCAGAAATAAACAGATGCCCATCCAAGACACATGACAGCACATGTTTCAAACTGGTCATGGAGGCTGCCCAAACACATGCAGCAACATCGGGGACCTGCAGGAATGTCTAGCAGGTACTGCCTGCACAGTACCTGTGTTGACAATTACCTGGACTCTGCATAATTGTGGCCTATGTGTCAGGGTACTTAGATCGAACAGTTGTTCCACAGGGGACCTCATCCAGGGCTCTCTCCAGGTACCATAATCAAATTTCCCACAGGCATGTGTTGCAATATGTTATGGTGTTCCAAGACCAAGGCTGAAACCTACAGACATTATTAATAAAGATACATGAGCTGCACAAGCATCAACTCAGTCCACCTCACACCCACCATCTCCATCTGTACCCTGATGGTGCCAGTGTACACCTGTAGGTTTTCTGTTAATTAGCAGAAATTATGGTGGCAGACATTTTGTTCTGCATGTGGGACACCGCCAAGTAAAACTCATGGGTGGCCCATAGTTGTCATGCATCTGCAAAATGGATGAGGATGGGGTGGTGTGTCACCCTGAAACACAACAGTGAACCAAAGCATATGTCCAAAGGTCACATAGAATGGCTGTATCTGAACACAGTTAAGGTCATGCATTGTGCAAGACAACCGAGACTCAACAGCAATAGTGTAGGGACTGTGTGACCTCCAAGGGCTGTGCACATGAGCCATGCTTGCAATCTGGCAGAGCTGGGGGACATTTGTAGGGGGGTTGACCACATAATGTCAAGTGAGGATGGGCCATGCTAGTATACACCTACCATGAAAAGTTACTGTTGATCACGTACAGGTGCTGCAACAAAACATTGTGTTAAGGGTGTGCACACTTATGCAACCCACATATTGTATACATCACTATCAACATCTGCACAACTAACACATTTATTTGATACTGCATGTGATTGCACAGGTCATATATCACATATCAGTTATGTGTAATGGTAACATATGCAGTATTGTGGCCCCATGGCATATCAGGGAAGAGTGGCATGTCAGTAAGGGTGTGATCACTCCTCATAGCCACAGTAAGCTTGAGAGGTTGTCAGTATAATTGGATGTCATTGCTGAGACATGCACTGCTGATGATGAGATCTGCAAATCAAACATCAGTTGCTCACTATTTCCATCTGTTCTCATATCAGCCCAGGTATGTATCTGCCAAACACATAGGGCCTGTGGCAACAGAGCAAACATAACCACCACACATATACACAGTCAGCAATGGTGTGTACACGTGAGGTATGGTGCACAGTACATGGCAGAGTGCTGAACATGTGCACAGCAATACTGTGTGCATGGGTGCAGTGTGTTCCAGGAGAAAGGCCATCACCTAACACAACTGACGCATCACAGAGGTGTATAATGTTGGTAACAAGGATTAAGATAGCTGCACTGCATGCTGTTGATTGCTATATGTCATGCATGCAGACATGTGGGCAATCAGAGGTGTCTGTAAGATCTATATGCCACCTTACCTGTAAGTGTGTGTGTGGGGGGGTGTGGAGGTGTGTGTGGGGGTGTGGGTGTGTGGGTAAGGTTTCTGTTTTTCCCTCACAAGTGGCAAGGTGGGTCAGAGTCCCTCCTGCAGGGAATCTGAAGTTGTGTCCACATAGACTCTGACAATGATGATAGGTGTGGTGAGGCACAGGTGGGATTGTCAGTGGCTGAAGCTGTGCCATTGGTTGACATTCCACTATTATCCACCCCATCCCGACACACAGTCACATTGCCTATACATACCCTATCACCAGTGGCCATAGATCAGGGGCAGTTGGTGGGTGGTGTCATGGAACAGGGCAGTGTGGGAACTATGGCAAGTGTGTCTGTACACAGCAGCCATAGCCAGATGTCCAGCAGGTCACCACACAGGCAGATGTACAGGGATGCACCTAGGATGGCTGCTGGACATCATGCCCCTGGCAGGAGTGCTACAGTTGGTGTCACCAAACACTTGTTTCCGGCCATCATGGAGGCACAGGCATGTATGGAATGGTATCAAACAGGGTCTGAGGCTACAGAGGGCTACTCATCCAACTGTCATTGATGCCATCCATGATCTCGCAGGTGCCCACCGTTATTTTGCAGAGGTCATGGATAAATGGTTTGGTGAGGTGGTGGGACTGGTCGACCATACACTGTCCATGTTAGAGGGTATGGTGGGAATACGGCAACAAGCCTGAGGACATAGGTCAGCATCACCAACAGGTTGAGGTGTACATGGATGTGCAGGAAGTTGTAGATGCTCCCATAGTGGCAGTACCAGCACCAGCAGTGCAGGGGGGATGCTGTCCACACCACACCACAGCAGACCACGTGCACGTGGCCCTCGCCAGTTCAACAGGGACCTGGAGCCAGTGGACAGGTGTCATCCTCAGTGGAGAGTAACATATCTGGCCTTGTACCTGGTAGTGGCCGTGGAACCCCTGGCAGGCACAGTTCTCGTGTCCATGGCTGGAGACAGTGAACTGCACACCCTGCCATGTACGGTCTGCAGCTGACCAACACACCCATGTTTAGGGCAGGCAAATGGCCAAACTGTGTGCATACATGCACACACACACACACGCACACACACACACACACACACACCCACACACACACACACACACACACATACACACACACACACACATCACCAAGACAGCTAGGGCACCTCCATACCTACACACACCACATCTTCACAGCCCAATTAATAGCAAAGCACCTTAAAACACACACATGATGTCAACCAAATGGGTCAGCCTAGGTCTTTGGCAAACCCACACCACATCCCTGTGCATATGATGATACCTGTGCCACATCCCTGTCATCCATAACATTGATTCAGGGACAGGCTGCTATGGTTCTAATGCACAGAGTGAATGTACGAAGGTGCATCAATGTAATGCTGTGTAATATGTTTTCAGCAGGCAGGTTTAATGCTTAAAAACTCCAACTTTACTCTGTCGCATATCACCTACTCAGGGGTGATCTCTGCCTAACATACAAAGCTATGTCAAACCCAGAGCTATTGGACATGCTCCACTTAAAGAAATCCCAATCCCTCCGAGCTACACGCTCTAGGGAACAAACCTTGTCACCACAATAAACAGAACATGCTGGAGGGATAGATTCCTGTCCCAGAGACTTCCCATACTCTGGAACAAACTACCTATCTATATCAAACAAAGATCCTCATTAGCACTCTTCAAGAAAAATCTTGATGATTGGATGGGAGATAGGAAATTCACCCCAGGGATCCCTTCTGTGGCTTTGCTTGACAGGTGCACAGGAAAATAATTTTCTTGGGTGGAAAAAGCCAGGGTACCATCTGACTAGGCTTATATAAGCCCTAGGGCCAATAGCCTAGTACCTACCTATGAAACTATGAATCTATGTCAGGATGTGTAGCTGTGTAAGCATGATGCAATATAGCTGGTATTACCACTGACTGATAATGGTCTCCATAATGTATTCCGTTTCTGTTGGAGGTGTGTATGTGCCATCAGAAGTTTGGTCTGCTGTTGTGTCCTACAAGGGGTTTGGCACTGTGGTGACACATTTTGACTGTGTCATATCCTAGGTACAGCTGCACACAGGTAATAGGTTAATAGGTCTGTATAATAATTACTGCATGTGCCACGTGACTGATAGGCCTGAGGGGTGTATACACGTGAGTGCATGGTGGCTGATGTCAGCAGCCCATCTATAGTGAACAATGTACAGTGTCCTGGGTGGCACACACCACATGTTTTCGTATAACAGACACACAGAGGCTTTGGTGCTGATGCTATGCACATACATTACTGTACACGTGGATGCACTGTATTTGTCAGTGAACACATTTTAGCCTATTTAATTCCACCAAAATATAATAGGCAAAACATCACAGTAGTACATAATCAGTCTGCTACTTTAATGTCATCAACGATGGTACTGGCAGGGTATCTGTCCCCTTCCCATATTTACAGCAATCCTGGCATTGGTAGACATAGGTGTGCTGGTGTGTGTGGCACAGCCCTGCACTTTGGAGGTTGTGGGGTGGTGTAAAGCTGCACATCATGTGATTGATGACTACCTAACCTGTTAACATACACTGTACAGTATTACAGCAGACTAAACATTGGGATACACACAACAATAACCCCAATGAGGGTGGCTGTGTCCACAACATTAACAGACAACTATATATACCAACTCCATATCAATGTTCAGCTCTACAGTGGGAAAGAGGGCATGTACACATCTACTACCTGTTTTGATGGAAATAATTCCCATCACAGGAGTCCTTTGAAATGTCATCATATGCCAGTCAGTTCATGAACAGATGACCTCCTGTGACATGTATATTCAGTGAACTGAAGTAGACCCTTCACATAGACACACACATACTTGTCAACATTGACAGTAGAACTCCTGCCTAGATACATATTAATAATAATGTTATTGGCGTAATTGCACAAAACACACAGCTGTAGGATTAGGTGTGTCCTGAGTCTCTTCTTAGGTGAGGAACATCACCAGGCCTTATACAGTATGGTAATGGGGATGTACTGGGTGTTACTGTTGTCATAGACACATTGACAAACACATTACAGTCATAGACACATCTGACAGACCTGGGTTTACCAGTGCAAACTACCATGTCAGTGAGTCCTTTATGTTACACATACCTTGCACACAGCACAGGCATCATTGGCCTGTATAGTGTACTCAGTTACATGTATGGTTGATGGAGACAGTGGTCCTCATACAGTGGACCTTGGAACATGTGCTGGGGGTACCATGGTGTTATAACAGTATACCCAACACCCACACCACACATTGGGTATGTTGCTCACTGACACCCATGATAATACTCTGATGTACCCACAATCACACGTTGACCATGGCTGCAATACAAACCCTTGTCTATCTCAACAGTCCTACTACAGGGATATGCACTTATTGCAAATGCTACTGGGATAATAAGGTGATTGTTTTCCATGGCTCTCTGAATGTCAGTGACATCACTATGCCTTACAGTGTGTGGGCAGTTTCATTGTATTTGGACAATGTGGCCTCAGAATGATGTATCCTACAAATATACACACATGCACACATACACACACTTGCCAGGACTCAGAGGGTAACCCATGGCTATCTAGCCATTTGTACAACAGTGTTGTGCTGGTACTGCAAGTTCCATGTGGCCCATAGGGTGAAGAGTGTGACAAGGTACATGTAAGGTGCAGTGCAGCAGCAGCCATTTCTAACTATGGCAATGGGGGGTGCAGTGTGTGAGGAGGTCCTATGGGTATTATCAAGAGCAGGTATACAAACACATGAACACTGTTATTATCAGCAATGCACAGTAACACATATGTTGGTACTGGGGCCCATAGGTGCAGGTGTTTTAGGTGTGTACCAGGATATTGTCCATGGATAGATGAGAAGAATGGCGATATGGGTACAGTGTTATCATGCTACCTGGCATTTGTCAGCAGGCCATCTATCAACTGAGGCCACATGACTGATTCCTCAGGGTAACAGTTACATGCAACATCCAATCATCTGGTTGTCTCTTGCAGAGGCCCAGTGAGGTGCACCAACTGACCTGTATGCAAACTATATTACATACCATGGCCAGTGTCCGGGTTGGAGACCTATAATCAAGCATGTTCTGGTGACTGTGCTGGTGTATTTGGGGAATCCATGGCATGTGGTGTATACCGGGTGTGGTTTCATACTTGTGGCATTCCTAACACAGCTGGGCAGACATGTCACAGTCAGTCCAGCATAGATTGCCTGTGAACAGCCCAGATGGATACCTGACATCTGCACATCTGTACAGAGGACAGACAGACATCAGCTAGCCAATCGGTTATGCATTATGAGTACTGTTTTGACAGATAGACATCTGACACTGATAGGTATGCCAGTACTACATGACAGCAGCTCTCAATGACATGTCATATACACATAGTAATCTACAGTTAATATCCGCATATCAGATCAGTATCTAGTAGCAAGTACTTGACAACACACAGCTCACACACTGACAACACAGGAGTCACTAGTCAGACTCCAGCTTTGCATGCAAGGGTGTATGGTTCCAGTACTACAATCTGCAATCCACTCTTACTTGGGAAAGCACTGTCGTCAGTGGTAATGTAATGCTGTGACTGCATATAGCCTGGGATACTCCCCATGTATGGAAGACATGATACAGGAAGAGATTGATGTCCTAGCCATATATACACAGGTGTCCCAGATGGTATACACACCCCTTGCTATTTTACTGACAGCACATAGAAGCATATTATGTACATTACAGGAAATACACTTATTAATAATGTCATTACCCTGCTTTTTTATCAGACTGGGATGTGATCAGTGCTTACCAAGGCTAAGCTACACCTAACAGGTGTAACCATTGCTTAAATGTAAATGCTAAACTGATTTGCGCACTGGTAAGCAAAGCTTACACTGTGTAAGCAAGCACCTATTCATTTAGCCATGAATTAGTAGCTCATGCCGTCATGCAAACCCGAGCAAACACACTTAAAGCTGCTCAAAACCCCCTTAGCCACTCTGTATCCAACAGTCCTTGTTCTTCCTAGCAACAAAGCAAACAGCCCTTGAAGGTCTTGAACCCAGGACCCTGTACACTATAGTCACAGCAGTTAACTACTACACCATCACAGCTGTGATGATGTCTGCAGCTTTTCACATATCTCTGCCAGTCCACATACTAAATAGTATTGAACAACCACTGTGACTTCTGCAATTGTGTAGTACTTGTAAGTGATATTACTGTTTAATCAAGTATGCTGTGATACCTGACTATACACATAACAGATAACTATGGTGTGATACATCTGGGAAGGTATATACAACAGTCAGTTCTACACATAAGAGGGATATATATATATATATATATATATATATATATATATATATATATATATATATATACATATGTAGATATATGTGTACATGTACATAGACATATATTTATATACATGTTTATATGTGTATATTGATTTATATATATATATATATATATATATATATATATATATATATATATATATATATATATATATATATATATATATGGGTATATATATATATATATATATATATATATATATATATATATATATATATATATATATATATATATATATATATATATATATATATATATATATATATATATATATATATATATATATATATATATGTATATATATATATATATATATATATATATATATATATATATATATATATATATATATATATATATATATATATATATATATATATATATATATATGTATATATATATATATATATGTGTTTGTGTGTGTGTGTGTGTGTGTGTGTGTGTGTGTGTGTGTGTATATATATGTGTATGTGTGTGTATACAGATATCTCTCTCTCTCTCTCTCTCTATATATATATATATATATATATATATATATATATATAAATATATAAATACATGTATATATATGTGTGTGTGTGTATATACATATATATATATATATATATATATATATATATACATGCATGCATATATATATATATATATATATATATATATATATATATATATATATATATAGATATATATATCAAATGGCCATAGCATTGCACTGGAGTCATACTGCAGTAGCAATGGTCCCAACCTCTTACTGCAAGGGGATGTCATACAAGTGTTGCAGGCATAAATGCGGAATGTTGCTACAGTAACCGGGGTTGTGTTAACAGACATGTCAGTGACCGACAGACATCATAAGATCAGCATAATGAAGTACCAAACTAATCACAGTACTAATCCTGTGGAATACAGCAGAGACTTGACCAATACACATGAACAGTCTGACACAATCTGGTCAGTGCAGAGGTATACACTGACCTCCTTAATGCAAGATGCATGTACCACACCTCACAAAGTGGATGTTGACAGCCATGTAAATGGAGATATCACATAAATACTGGAATAGATAAACTCACACAGTTGATGCATTCACATACTCCTGTCTGTCCTAACAAATATTAACTGGAGGGTCTTTACACCATCCCACTGCTTTTTTGACATACACAATAGTTATGGTGGGCAGGCAACAGTTCATTTGACAAATATCTAGACATGACATCACAGTAGGTAAACACACTGATCTGCTAGGCATATCGGACACCACTTTGCAAAGTACAGGTAGACTGCTACAACATTGAACCACGTGTCCTACGGGGGTATACACATGCACTGGCAAATATAACAGGCACTGCAGGCATGTAACAACATGGAGTAACAGACACCAGTGTGAAACTGCATACCCACAACCAATATAAACACAGTCACAGTCACATTAAGGTAAGCCTAAGTAATATTACAGTATATGTACTGTGTGAACAACACCACCCTCTTATGAACCACTCACACAGTAACCCTACATAGAGTGAGCCACTACACAGTGTAGTCTAATGCCTGACTGTGGTATGGGATATATGTTGGTCTGGCCCTACAAACATGTACACCGATACGGTACCATCACCTGGGGCAGCATGCAACATCTGATAGAACAGGAGCAAGGGCATTGGCATCTATCACATTCTGTGCACAGGCCAAGTAGCATATGCACAATGCACCCTCTGTCAACAATCACCATAAGTACACAGCCTCAATATTATGCACACTACAACACAATGTCCAGGTTCTGTACTGAAATATGAGGCCTACTATACATAACATGTCTAGCACTCTGATGTCTCATTAACTTGTTACCAGGTATGATTTCAGTAAATAATGATGTACTGTAGATATGTACCTCTTACTGCATGACATATGGACAAAAGGTGATAGACATGGGGGACAGAGGCATAAACACAGCACCAGTCTTGACATGTTACTGTGATAATCTGAACATTACCTGGTGTACCAGGATTTGTTTTATCAAATGTCTTCTGAGGGATATGAAGTCAGTAACTGACATGGATGTCAGCATGTATTGACTGCAATCATCAGAGTATGCTACTGCATATCTACAGATAGGAAATGTGTGAGTAACAAAACACATGTAAGACTCCAAACTCTGAACAGTCTGCAGATAGCCCTACAGCTGTGACTTTTCCTCACCCACATAATACTGTCATGCCAGACTACAAATCATGTAGAACGGCCATATCCACACAAACCCTGTTAAACCAACATTACTTAAAATGTAGAACAGCATTACTTACATTCTGTCCGCCATGTCTGGAATTCCCCCTCCTGTTTATTGGCCTGTCTCCACAGTGTATGTTGTAAAGGTATTTCCAAATACCCTCTGTGGTGCTCTTTGTCAAGCACCTACATGTAGTACTGCTCACAGTGAAGGAAAAGAGCCCACACCCACATGAAGTGCTTAGTTATAGGACTGTGTTTCCAAGCAATTGGCTATGGAATGATACCACAGTTGTTCCACATGCAATTAGCAAGCGGGGGACTGCTATTCATGCATAGTCCATCAGCTCATCATGAGCATTCCTTACAATAGTCAAGCTGTTGCCTATGCAAAACACTTGTACTTTTCCACATCCACCACAGAGGGAGAGGGAGAGAGAGAGACAGTGAGAGACAATGTAAGAAAGGAAGGGTGTAATACAACAAGAGCCAAGTATGTTTGTGTAGGACACATGGGTGGAGAGTGTTCTCTGAGTACTACAAGGGTTACCCATATTGTTCACCAATCCATTATGTCACATGTGGGGCTATGGATTGTGTACAACAGCTGTTTGACATCTGCTGTCCTTGTAAGTTGGATACGGTGAAATATAGTAGTTCCTCAATATAATAATTTAGCAAAACCCACCCCACAATGCCTCCTGTCATTACACAAGCACAACAATCTCCACACAGGATACTGATGACAGACCCCCCCACACACACACACACTTGCCAGTACTGACATTCAACCCCCTACCTAGCTATGTATTGCTACTAAAGTGTACCACCGCATGTATCGCACATGCCACTAAGCTTATTAGGTGATGTTGTCCCAAGGTACTTCTATGGTGAGGAACATCACCAGCCCTTGTAAATACTAGCATTGAGTGACGTAGTCTGTGAGAGTTTATAAAAATTATTTCACCCTAATCACACATTTTCATTTGCCAGTGGTGGGGTTCAGACCACTATCTAACAACCTTTACAGGTTACCACATGCACCACTGTCCTGACATAGTTTGGGTTTCACAACAGGTCCTTGTAAGGTGGATGCTATCTGCAGGACTGCTCAAGTCAGACTCTAAGATGTGTACTGGCTGTAAATGGGGCCAAGATAATTGAGGTACACACATACATATGTACCCACATAAACACGATACAGATGAGATTCAAACCCATAGCTCTGCATTAACTACTACTACTACACTATTCTGCACTTGCAGCGCACATCATGGGCCTTATAGGGCTTGCTTTTGTCCAAAGTTGTATTTGAAGGGGAATGACTTCAGCAGGCTTGGTAAAGTAGAATAATGGGAGGTGTTGTGACTGGCATCAAAATCAATAAACTCTATGCACACTCACAATTACCATGTCAGGGATTAGAACTCCTACCTAACTAGCGAGTCACACTACAGCATTATGCAGTTATCACATGCTCCACACAGATTACAAGTTCAATCTTTCTCCAAAGGTGTATTTCAAGGTGAATGACATCAGCAGGCTTAGTAAAGTGAGGTTATGGGTGGTGTTGTGACTGTGAATAGCCTAAAAACATTAACTTCTACACACAAACACGCACACTTTCACAGTTGCCATGTCTGAAGTTAGAACTCATACCTGACTAGTACATTATACTATAGCGTTAAGCAGTTATCGCATGTGCCACACAGATTATAGGGCTTGTTCTTGTCCAAAGGTATATTTCAAAGTGGATGACATCAGCAGACTTGGTAAAGTGGGGCTATGGGAGGTGTTGTGACTGTGAATAGCCTAAACTTCATTAATTACTACACACGAACACAGTCACCCTGTCTGGGATTTGAACCACTACCTGACTAGTAAATTACACTATAGTATTACACGGTTATTGCACGCACCATGAAGCTTCTAGTGTTAGCCCTTACTCAAAGGTGTATTTCAAGGTGAATGACATCAGCAGCCTTGCTAAAGTAGGGCAATGGGAGGTGTAGTGTCTATGAAAGGCCTCAAAATCATTGCTCCCTACATACAAACACACACACAGAGTTTCACAGTTGCCATGTCTGGGATTAGAACTCCCACCTAAGTAGTACATCACACTATAACATTACACAGTTATTGCATGCGCCATGGAGCTTATAGAACTAGCCCTTCTCCAAAGGCATATTTCAAGGTGAATGACATCAGTAGACTTGCTAAAGTAGGGCAATGGGAGGTGTAGTGTCTATGAATGGCCTCAAAATCATTGCTCCCTAAACACACAAACACACACACACAGTTTCACAGTTGCCCCATCGGCGATTAGAAAGCCTATCTCACTAGTACATCACACTATAACATTACGCAGTTATTGCACACACCACAGAGCTTAAAAGGATGATCCTTCTCCAAAGGGGTATTTCAAAGTGACTGACAAAGCAGGCTAGCTAAACTAGGACAATGGGGAGTGTAGTGTGTGTGAATGGGCCATAATCTATTCCTCTGGAAACACACACAACACTCAGTCACACACAACTTTACATTTGACAGGACTGTGTATACGACTGCTAGATGAATAATGACTTGTATTGTCATGTTGCACAGTTATCACAAGCACCACAGACACTATAGTGCTGAGGGCTACCAGTAGCAAATGACTACAGTGATACACATTGGCACATCATGTGATATTGGCCAATTGGATGTGTGGTGGGTGGGACAGGTGTCATGATGGGAATCTCTTTGTCATTGTATGTCTCTCTCTTCACCACATCTCTGTGTATGTTTGAACTATTACAGTGTGTTGTCCTTGGATATATGTGTGTATTCCTATCCGATGTGTATGCAAAGCATGACTGGTGTGCAATGTGGTGTGTGTGAACAGATATCTGCGACTGACAGATATGCATAGTCCACTGTTATTGCCAAACATGGGCTTCATTTCTGTTAAGTGTGGGAGCATGCCCAGTACGACCTTCTATATTGAGTGTGTGAATCCATTCCAGGTAGGGTTGTACTCCAGTGCAGGCATTTGTGATTACACCTACAGCTAGCAACCTGTTTCTGCAGGATATCTGTAGATAGGTTGACAATATGGTGTCACAATGGGCAAAGGATAGTGGGATACTGTAACTAATTGTGTCTGTGCTGCTTCTGCTACATGGTTTTGGTGTTAGCAGAGATATTCAGACATATGTACTGTTTTACACTGTGATGTATTATGGCATCAACTACTGAGAGGTATACTTATTTGCTTGCAGTCATTTCCTGGGGAATATAAGATGAATGAAGCTGTGTCCAGTATTGTGGTCTGCAGCCTACATATTCTTGCACAATCCTACCATTCTGGAGAGGGAGCTGCAGACACTTGCTGATGGGTCTGTGTAAATGGTCAAGCACCTTGGAACTGTGGTGGCTGAGTATCACATGACTGTACATCTATCGACGTGGCAGAATGGCCATATCCTGCTCTGGCCATACCTCTCAGCTGTACAGATTCACACAGGTTACCCAGAGGCATGGCTCATATATCAGGTAATCTTCCCTTCACACTGTGGTTTATGAGCAGGTTTGCAGCCACCCATTCCTGGGTTTGCAGGCAGGGATAGTATGGGCATACATCAGAGTTTTAAACTTCACACACTCCATGGCTTCCATGCTTCTACCCCCTTTCTGTTATTCTATCCTCTTCCTAACATTATGCGAGCAGTATCTGATAAGTATCCCTATAGTTATCACTTCATCCCAGCAGTATTTAGGGGTTGGTCCACAGTTCATGCAGTAGGACATGGTGGACATGCTACTGGGATTTGTTGACATTGCCTTGCATTTGTGTTCTGTGGATTGTGTTATGTCATTATTTGGGACTCCATGAGATAACATACATTGGCAGTATGGGTGAAACTCAGGCCTTTGACAGAGGACTGTAGAACATTTGGTAGTGACGCAGGCCATCTGTAACATTTCAGTACATTCTGTCACTCCTACAGTCCCAGGCTGCAAGCCACTGGATTCCCCTGGGGTGACAGGGTAGGTGTGCAAGGTGTTAATGGCAATAGTTTCTGTCCTTATTAATCCATTGGTGTGGATGCTGTCAGGGTGCTGCTTACAGCTAGGGGCACACCTGCATGGGGCACCTCTTCAGCATGCTGCAGTCTAAGCGTATTACCATACAGACGTGGGAGTCATATTGCACTCCACAGATGCGGGGGTCATATTGTACTCCTTCCCAACAGCAGGGATATGACCTGTAATGAACCTGTGGCTTATGGTGGGGTGAGCTGAGTGCATGTGTGCTATGGAAGCTTCTTGCAGCTGACTCACAGATATAAGTAGGGAATTCCCCGTATGCTGGCTTTTGCGGAGACATCAGTGGTTTCTCAGTACTTCATAACTGTGCCTTTTGTGGTCTGCCAGTGTTTGGCCAGACTACATCAGTATTCCATACTACACAGACAACTAATGTGCTGCTAACCTGTATGTACAATTCCAAAGGTATGCCCATTTGACAGTAAAATTTTATACACTCTCTGTCTGGGATACTTCCACCTGTGTACTGTGTGTATGTTTGGGCCCACATTCATGCCATGTTCATCTTTCATATGTTGACATATATTACATCCGAACAATTAGTATGGATTACTGCTGGAGTAGGTCTTGTTGGGATGCATTGTGCTTGGCACTGCAGTTGTTAGAAATTGGCCCTGTCATCCACAGTACTGGCAATAGGCCCCCAGGACACAACCTTCCATGCCTACATGCTGACCACTTCCACACAATATACAACACACAACAACCTAACACACAGAGCCCTGCATATTGTACATGTGCAAAGATCTATCCTGTTAATTTGGCTAGCTCAGGTAATATGTGCTCCACTGTTATTATACCCACATGTACATGTTACTACATTTCTATGTAGAATTGTGGGGGGGCACACCTGACAACTGTAAAAATTTGGTATGACTGTACTGGTATTTCAGGTACTCTGTTGGCTTCCATTTCGTTCTGTATTCTGACCTATCATGCAGACTAGAGTATATCAGTGTATTGCAGATCTTAGGTTTTATTGACCTACATTTCAGTTTCAGACATCTTACCCTTCAGAACTAACATCCAACTTCCTGACCTTTTGTAGTCTGTCTGTGTAGGTCTGGCGGGGGGCTGTTCTCCATTGCCATCAATCAGAGGCCTTAGCACAGCCTTTCTTTGTGGTCATCTACACCTGTCCTGCTAGCTGAGACTGTTGTTGGGTATGTATGCATATGTGTGTCCAATGGACACATATTTGGCCCACCAAATGTCCTGCAGTGGGATTTGTCACCTTGTCTAGTACTGCCTACTGTGCTTGACACCAGTATTTGTTATGGATTATAGGTGTTTACTATCTGCTGCCATCCCATTCAGCCACCCGATTCCCTTGCATGCTCACAGCCATACTATAGATACAAGCAGCAGAACATACTACTCCATTCAGCAATTGATAGGGAGAGTGACTTACCTTGTAGCTGTGCCAGTATTGAGGATGGTGCTGGCAGGCTGACTATGTCAGATGCGCATAGTACACTCCCTATACATGGTTAAGCACAGGTAATGTCATGTTTGGCATCCCTTTTACTGTATGTGCAAGTCAGAGAGAGGTGTCATATCCTGGGCTCCTAAGATGTCAGTGTATGTGCTATACATTGTCTCTTTTCCAAGGCTTGGGCATACTGGGCATGCCTGCTTCTGCCTACAGGGGCAGGCTCAGGTTGTTCTTCCTCGAATCAATCTATGCCTGTGCTGGCCTTGGCAATGGTGGGGGGGGGGGGGGTGTGGCCCTGCCTCATGCTGTTCCTGCTGCAGCTGTTTCCGCAGGATCATATTGTGTAGCATGGCACATACAATGACAATTTGGGTACATGTATCTGGGGAGTACTGCAAGGATCCACCAAATATGTCAAGGCACTGGAACTGTGACTTGAGCATCCCAAACACAATCTCTATTATGATTCTGGTTTGTGCTTGTGCCTCATTATGGAGTTCTTGTTCAGGTGTGTGTGCATTTCTGATGGGTGTCATCAGCCATGGTTCCAGTGCGTAACCAGCATCTCCCACTAGGTGGCCATATGGCATGTCCCCATTGGGAAATCTCTGGTACAGCTGCGTCATATGCCAGATGTGAGAGCTGTGATAGCTTCCAGGGCTGTCAGCGCACACATTCATTATAATGCCCTGGGCATCACACATGACCTGGCAGTTGATGGAGGGTAAGCTCTTATGGTTTATGTAGACTCCAGCCCATTCACTGGGTGGTACTTTGATGTGTATGTGCGTGCAGTCTATAGCACCCACTACCTCAGGGTATTCTGCTATTTGGTGGAAGAGACACATATTGCTGGTCAACGCCTCACGGGTGTTGTGGAAATATATGTGCTCACCGGCATGTGCTGACATGGCATCCAGGAACTGGTGGAGTACCCTGGATGTTGATGCCTGTGAGATCCCCATGATATCCTCAGTTGGCCTTTGGAAGTTACCTGTGGCTAGTATTCCTAAGCCTGCACATACCTTGGTATCCAATGGGATAGGTTCCCCTCTGTTGGTTCTGTGTGTGCGGCATGTCCTGCACAGCTCAACAATTTGCTGTAGGAGGTCCCTGTCCACCCTATAGCACTCCACTATCTCCAGGTCATGTAGCCCCTGGTAGGTTACCCTGGGTCTGTACACTATTCTCCTTCTCTTCACTGTGGGTTGGTCATTAGCATTCTCATCATCACCACCCTCAGCTTCTTCCACATATTGATTTATGAGAGCAAAAGCAGCCCCTATCATTTTGTTGCTTTTGTTAGGTAAAATTTCCCCGTTTGTGTACACCGGTGGTGTAGAGTTTTTGGGAAAAACCAGAGGGAAATGTGTTTGCATAGTTTATAGTAGTGTGCTGGGCTGGGCTGCTGCCTGTGTAATTGGCTCATACATTTCACCTGCCAGCTATCTCCCTTCCTACTGCTGTTTTCCCTTCACATTGCCTTCCTGTTTAAGCCCTGAGGCACACCACGCAAACACAGTGCTCAGATGTGAATGGAGGTGCTATTTCCTGTTTTTTTTTTTTGTTTAAAACCCAGTGCACAGCGTGCTCACCCATTTAGGCAATGTAAATATTACTAGGCAGTTTCAGACACAACCCCTTCCTTAGCTCTGCTAAGCTAAGGGCAAACCCAAGCCATAGAGCTCCAGTAAGCTTACAGTATGCTTGACACATCCCTCTATGATATCAGCTAACTCTTAGGCTTTCACCATGGTTTTCCTGCACCTACATGGTTGGGTGCTGGCTAGCAATGAGGGGAAATCTGTGATTCAGTATCATTTCCCTCATTTGCATAGAACTGACTGCTAATGCCAAGTTACAAGTCTAACATTGAGCCTTCCTTTTTAGCAACCACTATTCAATGGCCTTGTTGTCTTCTGCCTGCCATTGACTATAATGGCAAAATTGTGATTTTTGCCTAAAAAGCTTTTTTCAAGGTTTTATTTTTATTTTCGGGCCAATCCCGTTTGCACGCCACTGCCCTACGTTTAAATGGCCTAAATCAGCCAAAAAATGTTATTTTTGTTATTTTTAAACTATTTTCCATGCCAATGGCCATATATTTGGCCATTGGCGTGCCTTCCACATTATATACACCCTTTATTTGGAGTTGTCA
Organism: Protopterus annectens; assembly: GCF_019279795.1. Taxonomy (NCBI): domain Eukaryota; kingdom Metazoa; phylum Chordata; order Ceratodontiformes; family Protopteridae; genus Protopterus; species Protopterus annectens. The sequence goes on from NC_056745.1 coordinate 864,598,435, forward strand.
TGGCTCCATTTTGTAGTTTGCAGAAATGTACTTGTTTACTAGCCGAATACATTTATGCAGGTTACACTAATCCTGCACGGATGACTGCCTGCTTCCTGGATCACTAATTCACCTCATTTGCATATTGTTCACCTGCAAATGGGGTAATTAGCATACTGGAGCTGTGTCCGTTCAGGAATAGTGCAGGAGTGCTCGTGCACATCCAGGGAGCTTGTTTCTGGATCTCTCGGTGGCCATATTGCTTCCAGCAGCTCTTGCACTATTCCTACATGCCATGCAGAGCTTGCTGAATCCTGGGGACACACACACTAATATTACTAACCTCTAATACTCTGTTTGCATAAACACTGTACTAAACAACTATTACCTGAATATTGTACCTCTATGATATTCTTTGTTAATTTATAATATGTTTTTTTTATTCCTTGTTCATTTGTAATGCTGTTTTTTAATTTGTTTTGTTTATCTGTAACAATTGTTACAGGATAGTCCCTGGCTAGCCCTGAAATTGGTCAATATTTGATCAGTGCTCTATCACGGTAAACAAACATGACTTAAATGAACAAATACATAAACTAAATTATTGTATTCCCCAGTGACATGAGTACACACTTTTAAGGTAGTACACCTCTCTGATGCCTGTTTGATGGTGTTGAATGTGTGTCATCAGTAGTGCAGCTAGGGCTGGGTGAAAGGAGCAATCACCCCAGGCGCTGTCTTGTTGAGGGCACAATTAGCTGATGTAAAACAAAACAAAAAAAAAAATTAATTAAATATTTTTTCATCTTTAAGAGAAAGGCAATGTGTATATCATAAATGGATATCCAAGACACATCTGCAAGCCTCCCAGCCCCACTTGCATCATCTTGCTTGAGCACTGTCCCCAAAAGACTTGATTGGCTGACCAAGTAGTGGGGGCAGTACTGTAGTGCAATAATAGCAATCTCTTTAGTTAAATCTTTGGCACCCACTGCGATTTGAGAGATATCCTGATGTGAGTATCAAAATCGCTCACTTTGGGTGCATTTGGTGTGTGGGGAGAGAGGCTGGGTGGGCAGAAAGAAAGAAGAAAAAAACAATGAGCCCATGAGGTAACTAGAGTTACTTAGTAGTATGTTTGTTGTGCATACATGTGCAAAATACTAAAGGATCACTGGGGAGATGTTTCATTATGGTACTTGTGCATACTTGGACAGACTGCTGAATGAGTCAGTTGGGGGAAATGTTTAATTTGGTGTGAAAGGGTCTTTTGGGAAAATGTTTTATTTTGGCACTTGTGCATACTTGAACAGAATACCGAATGGGTCATTGGGGGAAATGTTTCATTTTGGTGCTTGAAAGATGAATGAATGAATGAATGAATGAACAAATACATAAACTAAATTATTGTATTGAATTATGTTGCTTTTTTCTTTTGTTTTTCTCCATTTGTTTCCTTTTTTGCTGCAGGATCAGCCATTTATCACACCCTGCATTGGCCACTATTCCAATTACTATGCCCCAGCAGACCCCAGGCCAGTCTGTCTTCAGGGAGATGGAGGTCATTCTGTTAAAGCTAACCTGGAGGGCTCACTGATGGCCTATAGGGCTACTTCTCAAGTGAATGACATAGGCTACTTATTGGAGAGTGATACAGAGGGGTACTACTGTGTCACTGGGTGGAAGGTTTAGAATGCACTGAGGATCACAGTGGAATGGCAACTAGATGACTATGTTGGCACCCTGGAGTGTGTCCTTATCCAACTTATTCAGATGCATAGTTGCCTGACCCTGACAATCAGGCCACCAGTGGCAAAGCGCACATCAATGGCAGCCATAGAGTTGAATGACTCCCTTTTTGGAATGGCTTGACAGCCTCTCCTCACCCCTCAAAATCTCCCTTCATAGTGTTCTCTTGCCTTTTGTGCCAGTGTCCCTTCTTTGCTTGCAGTTCAGTCCTCCAACTCACCAGTTGTACCATCCATCTCTCTCTCTTTGTCTCTCTCCCTCTGTATAGGCATTGTGCACCCCATTTCATGTCACTAGCTTTTCTGCCAATCTTTGTATGTATAGAACCAAAATCTGTTCCCTTAGGCTCAGATTCGAAGTACTGGCACTCCAAAAAACTGTAGTTAAAAACACTTCTTTATTTAAACATAAACTTCAAACATGAGTTAAGCGCTTTCATCTAAAATACTTAGACTTCCTCAGAACTAAGTCTCCTCTTGTCCTTTGGGTTTATATACTTACATACATTTCCTATTATTTAATTAATCAATTAAATGTGAAAATTATACATAATTTTAAAGTGCCAGTGTGCCTTTTGTTAAGATAGTCTTTTTAAAAATTGACTTTTAAAATTAATTAAAACATTGCATGTTAAACTTTACTAAACACATATAATCATTTACATTTCCCCTTGTGTTTAAGAATAAACTGGTTAGTATAATGCAGTTCTAAAACCAGTGTCAGTTCTTATAAATTAATAAACAGCTACCCTGATGTTTCAATCTACCCCATATTTACAAGGATGGGTTTTATGGATATGTGATCGTTCAATCCAGGCGGGGGTGGATGCATCTAATTTCACTTGCCATCTAGTTTCCAACTCCCCTAATTTGGTTCTAATGTTTCCTCCCCTAGGATTCACTTTGGCTATATCCACAATGCCAAAGTGGAACATATCACAGCCCTTACTTCCTTCCAAATGCCTCCATAAGGCATTTTTAGTGTCCTTTTTCTTAATACAATAGTAGTGATCATAAATTCTCTCCCTCAAAGTTCTATCTGTCTTCCCTATGTAATAACTAGGACACTTGGAGCATTTGGCAAGATATACTAGGTGGGAAGTCCTGCAGTTGCCCTTCCTGAATTTTATCAAAGTCCCTAGTCTATCTTCGAGTTGAATACTATTTGCTGAAAAAATGTACCTACACTGTTTACATGTCCCACATCTAGTTGTTCCTTTCATTTCCTCTGTATCTATCTTGTTATCTATTTTCTTTTCCAACTCCATTTTCATATTGCCCCCATTCCTCGACACAAATCTAGGTGTGGGTCCCACTATATCCACAATCTTCCTATCCATTTTTAATACGTTCCAGTATTTGGAAATTATTTCCTTAACATTATTAGTCCAAGGTGTATATTGGAATATACATGCTGTAGTATAATCTACAGGTGCCTCAACCATTGATTTTTCAGAGTTGCTTACTTTGATTAGGGGTCCTTTCCCCAACAGTGGTGTGTATTTTTTACCCCATTCGTTCATCACATATCTGGTTGTGTCTTCAACCATCCATTTGGGGTATCCCCTTTGAATGAACATATTCTCTATCCCCTGTAACTCAATAACCAGGTCTTCATATTCGGATGTCATCCTAGCAGCTCTAATACATTGCCCCTTGATTATACTTTTTTTCTGTGTAATAGGATGTGAGCTAGTATATTCCAAATATCCATTACTGAAACTCTCTTTCCTGTATATTTTAGATTTCATTTTCCCTTCCTCCACAGTGATCAATGTGTCTAAATAGGGCATAGAGTGTGAGTCCGCACAAAACGTAAATTTGAGGTCATTGCTCCTAGAATTTAAGTAGGCCATGAATTTTTCCAACTCTTCCCTGTCACTTTTCCAAATCAGAAAAATGTCATCCAAAAACCTGTAATAACATGTTATCTTATTGAACCATTCAGTAGTGAATATATTTTCAACTTCCCATTCGTACAAATATATATTAGCAAATATGGGGGCGCAAGCGGCCCCCATTGCTACTCCTTTTGTTTGCACGTAATATTCACCTTCAAACATTATATAATTATGTTTCAGTATCAGTTCCATAAATTCCACAGTTAGTTGTATTTTATCCCATGTAAAGTTGCTTAGTTTCCTCATACAATTTTCTAACTTACACAACCCTTCCTCCTGTGGAATATTCGAAAATAAATCTATTACATCAATGGTTACTAATAAAGCCCCTTGTAAATATGGGGTAGATTGAAACATCAGGGTAGCTGTTTATTAATTTATAAGAACTGACACTGGTTTTAGAACTGCATTATACTAACCAGTTTATTCTTAAACACAAGGGGAAATGTAAATGATTATATGTGTTTAGTAAAGTTTAACATGCAATGTTTTAATTAATTTTAAAAGTCAATTTTTAAAAAGACTATCTTAACAAAAGGCACACTGGCACTTTAAAATTATGTATAATTTTCACATTTAATTGATTAATTAAATAATAGGAAATGTATGTAAGTATATAAACCCAAAGGACAAGAGGAGACTTAGTTCTGAGGAAGTCTAAGTATTTTAGATGAAAGCGCTTAACTCATGTTTGAAGTTTATGTTTAAATAAAGAAGTGTTTTTAACTACAGGTTTTTGGAGTGCCAGTACTTCGAATCTGAGCCTAAGGGAACAGATTTTGGTTCTATTCATCGAGTTGACTGTTACCTTTTACATTTTGTTTATTCAGTCGTTATATTAAGGCATGGATTCGTTAGACGAATTGCCTTCTATTTTCTCGCCAAGGAGAGACGAAATTAGAGGGATCCAGTCGGAAATGGCCATTATGCGTGGAGAACTGACTAGGTTGATTGAATTGGTGAGTCAGTCCACGCTTCAACAGAATGGAAACGTGCGTATGACGTCAGGGAGTGCACACAGTGCAAGGAGCAAAAGCCATACTATACCTAACGGCCAAGGAGATGGCGTCGAGCGGGAGAAGCGTACCTCTTATGGATCCTCATTCCAACCCGAAGATACAGCGATGGGTAAAGGGAATAAATATGGATCGGAGGCCGAATTTCTGATTTCGGGGGCCAAACCCAAACGGATGCCACCCAAAAGAACTTACACTATGGCGGGCAACTGCCAGCGTACAGGTACTATTCCTTATCATAAGAATGATAAAAGAGAAGGAATGGCGAAAGACACTTGTTTTAAAAATTTTATTGACTCTAATTTTGACTTTAGTGGAAAATACAATATGCGAACTACACATGACGATACTGGTGCAGGCGTTTCTAATACTGTTATGACTCTTAAAGAGAAGATATATGTTTTTGGTAAAAAACTTAAAATATGTAAGAGTTTGCAACTTGAGAACAGTTATATATTGAAATGTATAGATTCTAATATTGTCCCTATGGGATTACGATTCTTTAAATATCCCGTAGGTATTGATTTAGACGATGAAACTATGAAGGAATGTGTGAAAATGTTTGATGGCTTTGGTATGTCTTTTATGCGTTTTATTTTGGAATGCAATGACAAAAAGATATGTATTTTATTGGAAGAACTTGATACACTGAATGAAGCTATAACTAGCGATGCCCTATATGATGAATATGAATACTGCTTAAATGCACAATACAATTGGGTCCAGAAAGAAGTTGATAAGCAGTTTGAAAGGAAGTGTAGGAAATTTCAGCGCGACCTGGACCAATATAATAAAGGGCAAGCTTACAGGTGGGAGAAGGGTAGTTTTCAAAGAAGTAGGGTAAACAACAGTAACTCTAAAATAGGAAAGAAAGGCAACACCTTTGACTACAAGGAAGGGAAATATACAGATGATGGATTTTATGACAAGTGGGAAAATAAAGGTAAAGTGTCATATGGCAATGTTTTTTTAGGGAACCAGGGGGGAAGAAGAAGGTTTCAAAGCGGTTCAAACCAGTGGGACAGGACAGAACACTACAATTACCAAAAAAGGACAAAGGGGGAAGGACACACGAGATGATGGATACAAATGGGATAAGAAAGATGAACAACATTATTAGCGAATATCAACAGTTTTTCATATATAATTACACTCAATTTGAGATAAAGAAAGAACATTTCACCCTGTTTAGCAAAGGTATGAAATATGTGCCAGTTAAGAGATTTAAGATAGAAGATTATATTATTGATCTAAAGAAATTTTTAAGAAAAATTAATCTGGCTGTGATATATCAGAATGAGAATGAAAGGAGAGGGAATGTTTGTGAATTTAGGAAAAAAAGTACATACACGCCCCCCCTCAATGCAACCCTTGGAGTATTTGAGAAAATGGTAACAGACGAGTTATATACATATAATATTAAAGTCAATGGTACTAGAGTCAAGTACAATTTGAATAAACAGGAAGCTTGTGCATTGAAGGAATTACAAAATGAGAAATCGATAAGAATAATGAAACCTGACAAAGGGGGAGGGGTGGTACTGTTTGACCAGGAAGCCTACAAGAACAAGATTTATGGGATTTTATTAAATTCTGGTCACTATACCATTTCGTCTAGGAATGAAGTAAACATAGGTTATAATAAGATTAATTTGTTTTTGGAAGACTTATTGGTAGATGAAAGGATCAGTGGAGAGTTATACAAATTTTTGAAAACAGATTTTCCCATTATAAGTACTATAGTAGGCATCCCTAAGATCCACAAAAATATGGTGGACCCCCCCTTTTAGACCTATTATTTCGGGTAATAGGTCTAAAACCTTCAATTTTGGAAAGGTAGTGGACGGATGGTTGAAACCTCTGTATAAATCTATAAAGCATATTATCATAGACTCTTGGGATTTTTTGGGTAGGCTAAAGAATGATATGTTATCACCAGGGGCTTTATTAGCAACCATTGATGTAATAGATTTATTTTCGAATATTCCACAGGAGGAAGGGTTGTGTAAGTTAGAAAATTGTATGAGGAAACTAAGCAACTTTACATGGGGTAAAATACAACTAACTGTGGAATTTATGGAACTGATACTGAAACATAATTATATAATGTTTGAAGGTGAATATTACGTGCAAACAAAAGGAGTAGCAATGGGGGCCGCTTGCGCCCCCATATTTGCTAATATATATTTGTACGAATGGGAAGTTGAAAATATATTCACTACTGAATGGTTCAATAAGATAACATGTTATTACAGGTTTTTGGATGACATTTTTCTGATTTGGAAAAGTGACAGGGAAGAGTTGGAAAAATTCATGGCCTACTTAAATTCTAGGAGCAATGACCTCAAATTTACATTTTGTGCGGACTCACACTCTATGCCCTATTTAGACACATTGACCACTGTGGAGGAAGGGAAAATTAAATCTAAAATATACAGGAAAGAGAGTTTCAGTAATGGATATTTGGAATATACTAGCTCACATCCTATTACACAGAAAAAAAAGTATAATCAAGGGGCAATGTATTAGAGCTGCTAGGATGACATCCGAATATGAAGACCTGGTTATTGAGTTACAGGGGATAGAGAATATGTTCATTCAAAGGGGATACCCCAAATGGATGGTTGAAGACACAACCAGATATGTGATGAACGAATGGGGTAAAAAATACACACCACTGTTGGGGAAAGGACCCCTAATCAAAGTAAGCAACTCTGAAAAATCAATGGTTGAGGCACCTGTAGATTATACTACAGCATGTATATTCCAATATACACCTTGGACTAATAATGTTAAGGAAATAATTTCCAAATACTGGAACGTATTAAAAATGGATAGGAAGATTGTGGATATAGTGGGACCCACACCTAGATTTGTGTCGAGGAATGGGGGCAATATGAAAATGGAGTTGGAAAAGAAAATAGATAACAAGATAGATACAGAGGAAATGAAAGGAACAACTAGATGTGGGACATGTAAACAGTGTAGGTACATTTTTTCAGCAAATAGTATTCAACTCGAAGATAGACTAGGGACTTTGATAAAATTCAGGAAGGGCAACTGCAGGACTTCCCACCTAGTGTATCTTGCCAAATGCTCCAAGTGTCCTAGTTATTACATAGGGAAGACAGATAGAACTTTGAGGGAGAGAATTTATGATCACTACTATTGTATTAAGAAAAAGGACACTAAAAATGCCTTATGGAGGCATTTGGAAGGAAGTAAGGACTGTGATATGTTCCACTTTGGCATTGTGGATATAGCCAAAGTGAATCCTAGGGGAGGAAACATTAGAACGAAATTAGGGGAGTTGGAAACTAGATGGCAAGTGAAATTAGATGCATCCACCCCCGCCTGGATTGAACGATCACATATCCATAAAACCCATCCTTGTAAATATGGGGTAGATTGAAACATCAGGGTAGCTGTTTATTAATTTATAAGAACTGACACTGGTTTTAGAACTGCATTATACTAACCAGTGTATTCTTAAACACAAGGGGAAATGTAAATGATTATATGTGTTTAGTAAAGTTTAACATGCAATGTTTTAATTAATTTTAAAAGTCAATTTTTAAAAAGACTATCTTAACAAAAGGCACACTTGCACTTTAAAATTATGTATAATTTTCACATTTAATTGATTAATTAAATAATAGGAAATGTATGTAAGTATATAAACCCAAAGGACAAGAGGAGACTTAGTTCTGAGGAAGTCTAAGTATTTTAGATGAAAGCGCTTAACTCATGTTTGAAGTTTATGTTTAAATAAAGAAGTGTTTTTAACTACAGTTTTTTGGAGTGCCAGTACTTCGAATCTGAGCCTAAGGGAACAGATTTTGGTTTTATTCATCGAGTTGACTGTTACCTTTTACATTTTGTTTATTCAATCTTTGTATGTGTTATATGTTTCTGTATATGGCATGCTATAACCTCTTTTCTTCCCATAACTTCCTTTTGCCTATACTCTCTAGCCTTCTTCTCAAAAAATAAAAAGTTACCTACCCCCCAAAAGCCCCTCTTCCCTCACTACTATATCTGTGTTTCATTCCTTATGTCCTTGTGTGTGTTCCTGTACTTGATTTTCCTTGTTTCTAAGTTTCCTGTCACCACATTTCTTTCCCATTTACAAGATAAATGTAGCTGTCAATTTGCCTCATAGCCATTGTATAGACTCCCTCCTGTGCATGTGCTATGGATAAGTGGTGTTTGAATACACATGTGAATTTGCATCTGATTAGGCAAACTACCTGTATAATATTACTTTTATGACATGGGACCTCTCACAGTGCAATATACCCTCTTGTGCAGTGCCTCCCATTTTTTTCAGTTACTCAGCTTCAATACACAGCACTGTCCTTTATGCATGCCTAATCCTCTATGAGACATGTAATGCTGCATCAACCGTTCTATTTATAGGTTCATAGGTTCATACTAGGCTATCTGCCCGAGGGCATTTACAAGCCTAGCCCATCGTTTTGTGGCTTAGGCCACCCCTTTAGTATGGGGAACTATACCCATTATTTTTCTGTGCCTCTGTCGAGCAGTGACACTGAGGTAATCCCTGGGGTATATCTGCGATCTCCCATCCATTGGTCAAGATTTCTCTTGAACAAGGCCAGCGAGGTGCTCTGCCTCACATGTACCGGGATTTTGTTCCACAGCATAGGGAGTCTTTGGGTGATGAATCTATCCCTCCAGCACGTCCTATTAATAGCCGTGTCAAGGTTTAAGTCTCCGCCCTTGTGGCTCTGATGGATCTAGATTTTTGAGGTGAAGCATATTCATCAAATCTGGGTTTGACATGGCCTTGTATGTTAGGCAAAGGTCACCTCTGAGCAAGCGGTGTACTGAATAGAGCTGGAGTTCTTTCAGTCGGGCAGCATAGGACAGATTTTTGAGACCCTTTATCCTTTTGGTGAGGAACTTTGTGGCCTCTCCAGCTGCTGCAAGTGTCGGGTCAGATACATTCCGAATGGGGCATTGTACTCAATCATTGGTCTGATGAGTGATGAGTAAAGGGAGACTATGACCTCCCTTGATCTAGATGAGAATCCCTTCATGATAAGGTGGGCAATGTAGAAGGTCTTCCTAACTACTTTAGCTACATGGGTGTCGAATGACAGACTACTATCAACCTGGGTCCCCAGGTCCCTGATAACTTCTTCTGTGCTCAGTGGATTGCCACCTATTTGGTAGCTAGGGGTAACCTTGTTTTTCCCGAAGGGTATGACTATGCATTTTTGGCATTTAACTTTAGGCCGTGGCTCTGGCACCAGTTATCCGCTTCTGTGAGACCCTTCTGAAGGATATCTGTGTCAGATGTGTTTTCTACTATATGCCCAGTTTGCAGTCATCTGCAAACTTTGTCAGCCATAACCCTCCTGTGTTTGCTTGTACTTCGGAAAAGTAGATGCCAAACAAGAGTGGGCCCAGGACTGAGCCCTGTGGGACACCACTTGTGACAGGCTTTGAGTCTGACATGGCGCCAGCAGCTCTGACCCTGTGGGTTCTGTCACTCAGCCAGTTTGCAACCCATCTTGTGATGTATGGGTTGACATTTAAGCTGATGAGTTTTTCAATGATACCCGAATGGGGTATTGTATCGAAGGCCTTAGCCAGATCGAGGTAGGCTGTATGGACTGCCTTTCCCTCATCAATGGCTTTGGTGACTGTTTCAAAAGTCAACCAAGTTTAAAAGGCATGATCTGCCTTTGACAAAGCCAAACTGGGTTGGATCCAAAGTCTGCAAATTCCTATGTCTTTATTTATGAGGTCCATTATGATCCTCTCCATGGCTTTGCAGATAAGGCTTGTCAAGCTAATGGGCCAGTAATTTCCAGGGTCGGTGGAGGCACCGCCTTTGTGAAGTGGTACCACAGTTGCAGTGCGCCACTCCCTGGGTATGTATCCAGAGGTAAGACTTTGATTAAACAGCTGTCCTAGCTGTGGGTTTAATTCCTCATTGAGTTCATGGAGCACACAGCCGGGGACACCATCAGGTCCCATGGATGCTGTGTTTTTTGCTTTGGAGAGAGCAGTTCTCACTTGGGCGCTGGAGATGTTTGGGGGGCTGCAATCGTTTGGTATAGATATCTCTCCTTTTGGGGGGGGGAGAAGTTTGCACTGAACCTGTCAGCCAGTATGTTGGCAATGTCTGTAGGATCAGTAATCTTCACATCATTTTGAACTAGCTCTGAGCATATCTGGGAGTTTCCTCCCAGGTTTCTAACATAGCTAAAGAAGGCCTTATGATTGTCTTTTGAGTCTTTAGCTATTTTTCTCTCGAAATTTGCTTTGGATGATTTTATGAGAGCTCTTAGTTTTTTACTTATAGTGATCAAGGGTGTCTTACCTTTTAAGGATTTTGCTCTATCTTGTAGTAGCTTCCTCCTTTTGTTGTATAGTTTGTTTATGGCTGGGGTCCACCAGACTGGATGCTTGCCTTTGGTACAAAGAGTCTTTGTTTTGCTTGGGATTGCCTTATCCATGCAGTCCTGCAGGTGCTGGTAGAAGGCATTTGTAAGTGATTCAGCGGCTTGAGTACTGTTTTCCGCCGGCTCTGGGGCCTTAAAGGAGACCACACTAGTCTTTAGAAGTGTGAAGGCGGCTTTTGAGAAGTTCTTTACTGTGGTCTTTTTATTTCAGGTGGGGTGGGATGAGGACCTCCAGCGAGATTAGTTTGTGGTCTGATCTCACCAGTGAGGGGTACACCTCCGGTGTTGAACATTGTGCTCCCATGTTCGTGATGATGAGATCAAGTATGTTATCTCCTCTTGTGGGGATGGTGACTAGTTGTTCCATGGCATTTGAGTTTATGAATTCCAGGAACTTTTGGGCTAGGGTGTTTGGGCTTGAGTAGTGTTCCCAGTCTATATTAGGGTAATTGAAGTCACCTAGTATGATGGTGTTTGGTGATACATTTATCCCTCTAGTGTTTTCAGGAAGGCCATGTGAGGTTCCTGAGTTTGTGAGGGTGGCCTGTAACATGCTACAATTTGCAGAGCAGTCTTGCCTATGGTTAATTGCACCTGGATGGTCTCCGATGCATCGTGCGTTGCCACCAGTCTTGAGGTGTGGGTGTCCTTGATGAATATGGATACCCCCCCTCCTTTCTTGGTATTGTCCAGATTTTGGGGCCGGAACGCATGATATGAGGTAAAACCTGATAGCGCTGGGTGCTCTCAGGAGCCTTGAACCAGGTTTCTGTCACAGCACAGACATCGATGTTCTCCATACTGAGAAGGGCCTCGAGTGCGTGCATTTTGAGATTTAGACTTCTGGCATTGAGCAGCATTACCCTTAGTGTCATGTCTTTTTTGTCTTCTAGGGTGGTAAGTTTAGAATTTGAGCCTTGCCTAAAAAGGCACTATGGGGTGGCAAGAGCCTTTGCCAATATCCGAATCCCAGGGGTGACAGGTGCAAGCCGTCCCTTGAAGCAGCGTGGCTTGTCCAGCATGTCATCCCAGGCAGACAGACACTGGATCCCCTTTGAATGACACCAGTGTTTAAGCCAATTGTTAAAGCTGATCATCTTATCTCTGTATTGTGGCATCATTCTTGGTGAAGGTAGGATACTGCTCAAGGTCAGGGTCATACCTGTCTGGGCTACATAATCAGAGAGCTCCTCAATGTCTCTTTTCATGTAGTCCAAGGAGGTACGCCTCAGGTCGCTTACACCAGCGTGGACAATGACTGAATCATATTTGTACCTGCTGTTGAGAGACCTGAGTGCTTGCGTTATGTGGCGGATTCTAGCGCCCGACAGGCAGCTTACTGTGACCTTCTCCTTACTCAGTCTGGTGAGCGGGACGACAGTGTGTCTGACTATGGAGTCACCAATGACTAGTGTGTCTGGCATTGTGTTTGGCCTTAAGGGCTGTGACTGTTTGACACTCTGACTGTGAGGTCTATGTGTTGCAGGTGTTGTGTTCTGAGGTGGTGGTTGTTTGGGTGTCTGCTTTGGTGGCCTCTGCTGTTTTGGTAGATTTTTGATCAGAGCCTCCGAGTATGTCTTTGTGTGTTTATGTGTATGATTTGAGGTTGTAATGGTAATATGTGAGACTGGGTCTATAGTGTGTGTGGTAACCTTCTCCTCCTGACTGGTCTTGCCAGTCCTATGTTGAGAGAGCTCAGCCTCCAGTTTGGCCGTAGTTGCATCTCTCGCATGTATTTGTGTTTTGTGGGAGGAGGAGAGGGTTGTTCAGGTACATGAGGCAATTGTAACATTGCCTCAATATTCCCAGGTTCACCAGCTGAGCAGGAGAGGACACTAGCAACTGATCCCTCGACATGCTAGAAGGAATAGACAAAAAACTTTAAAAAGATTCCGGGGACGTGGGTGACCGAGAAATGGGGGTTGCCTTTTGGGGTACTATCTATGACAAGAGTGCCGTATCAAGGTAATAAGTACTGTAGGAGCAAGTGCTACGTTTAACAGATAGAGAATAGTCTACTTGGAGTCAAGTAGAGATGATCTTTTAATTATAGGATACGCTGATTAGATCAGTAGTATAGTTCGAGGAAGGTAGTTTTAAGGGAAAATTTGAAGAGTGGACTTTAGGTAGCCGAATAGTTTAAACCTGCTTAACCGGGCGCTGCCCTAGTGTGCAACAGTAGCAACTCCGCTAAATCGGGCTAAATCGGCTAAATCGCTAAAGCGTGCTTTATAGCAGGGGCTGGAAAAGACAGGAAATGACCCAAATTGGCCAACAAACCACAAGTCACTGCCCTAAACCACTCCTCCGAGGACAAATGAAGGAGTTATGGAAATGACCCTAGTGGGCAATAAAACTACAGTTTCAAGTCAGTAACCACCTCTCCGGGGGGCAGGGAAGCTGCTCAATGTTAGTCACTCCCACTGATAAACACAGAGACCCTCCTTCAGCCCAAGCAAAAATGGCCTCACAGAAACTTTCAAACAGTTCAGGAACAGCAAGCCTGTAACTGAACTTTTTTAACTCTCAGAAAAGTGGGAAAAAGCAAGATTTTTTTTTTTTGTTTTTGTTTTTTACAGAGATAGCAGAGGTTCACAAGTAATATCAAGTTATAACAGTGCAGTAAATGACCCCACACAAGAGTGCTAGGTCAAGGACAGAAAATATGCAAGTTTTAAGAAAAAAACGATTTAAAATTAAGTGCAAACAGGAAATTCAGCAAACAGCTTTTGGTTGTGCTCTAAATACAGCTACTAATACAGAAATCAAGTTTAACAAGCCAGAAAATGCTCAAGCTAGGCAGCTATGCAGAAAAACTTAGCAAATAAACAGAGAAAAATACTTAAAATCTCAAAAGTGGCTCCCTTCTTCTCTCAGCGTTCTTTCCTCTTGGAGGGTGCTTCACCAACAGCCAACAAGACTGAAAAGACGCTCAAACCACGAGGCAACTAGGTTTTAAGAGAGGAAGATGAAGGAGTTATGGAAATGACCCCTAGTGGCCAATAAAACTACAGTTTCAAGTCAGTAACCACCTCTCCGGGGCAGGGAAGCTGCTCAATGTTAGTCACTCCCACTGATAAACACAGAGACCCTCCTTCAGCCCAAGCAAAATGGCCTCACAGAAACTTTCAAACAGTTCAGGAACAGCAAGCCTGTAACTGAACTTTTTAACTCTCAGAAAAGTGGGAAAAAGCAAGATTTTTTTTTTTTTGTTTTGTTTTTACAGAGATAGCAGAGGTTCACAAGTAATATCAAGTTATAACAGTGCAGTAAATGACCCCACACAAGAGTGCTAGGTCAAGGACAGAAAATATGCAAGTTTTAAGAAAAACGATTTAAAATTAAGTGCAAACAGGAAATTCAGCAAACAGCTTTTGGTTGTGCTCTAAATACAGCTACTAATACAGAAATCAAGTTTAACAAGCCAGAAAATGCTCAAGCTAGGCAGCTATGCAGAAAAACTTAGCAAATAAACAGAGAAAAATACTTAAAATCTCAAAAGAGGCTCCCTTCTTCTCTCAGCAGTTTTTCCTCTTGGAGGGTGCTTCACCAACAGCCAACAAGCCTGAAAAGACGCTCAAACCACGAGGCAACTAGGTTTTAAGAGAGGAAGATGAAGGAGTTATGGAAATGACCCCTAGTGGCCAATAAAACTACAGTTTCAAGTCAGTAACCACCTCTACGGGGCAGGGAAGCTGCTCAATGTTAGTCACTCCCACTGATAAACACAGAGACCCTCCTTCAGCCCAAGCAAAATGGCCTCACAGAAACTTTCAAACAGTTCAGGAACAGCAAGCCTGTAACTGAACTTTTTAACTCTCAGAAAAGTGGGAAAAAGCAAGATTTTTTTTTTTTTGTTTTTGTTTTTTACAGAGATAGCAGAGGTTCACAAGTAATATCAAGTTATAACAGTGCAGTAAATGACCCCACACAAGAGTGCTAGGTCAAGGACAGAAAATATGCAAGTTTTAAGAAAAAAACGATTTAAAATTAAGTGCAAACAGGAAATTCAGCAAACAGCTTTTGGTTGTGCTCTAAATACAGCTACTAATACAGAAATTAGTCATGTTATGATCTTTATGAATACCCCACATTAGTTTACCTCACTCAAGCCTAAAACACGTTTTTCGTATACTTCAGTTCACACCCCATACTGCCATTTAGCATTCAGAACTTTTTGAGGTCTGGCTTCTTTAAATGTTACCAACTAATAACAGACAGTATTATAAAGGGCAAGGAATTATTAACAAAATGACACTAGGATTGTTAGTGTAGGATGCCCTGCAGTGGAAAAATGAATCTTTGTTTGCCACTTATTCATATTTCCAAATTTATGTTCATTTTTTTCACAAATGAGAGACCTACATGTTGTTGAGGTGTATGGTGTGAAACATCTATGTGGGAGACAGGATAATTCACTGTTGCTATTGGCTTATATCACACTATACTGGAAATATTGCTAGTTGTTTACTAGTAATTATGAAAACAAGCAGTATTTCTTCTTCAAAAAACAAGTGACTTACAAACAGTTACATGACATTAAATGAAACCTTTGATGTTTTTTAAGAAATCTGTCTTTGATATTTGCACTCAAAGTTGCATAATCTTGAGGGATATCTGGTATTTTTTGTTTTGCTAATTTTATAACTTACTATATGTCTTCATATTTCTATAAATATCTCAAAAAACATGCAGTTATAAAGCAATTTCTTGTTGTCATGTGAAAGCTTATGTCTTATTAACAAAATGTCCTAATAATATATGTCAGGTCTATATTAGAAGATCGAATGCTTAGGTCATCGAACACCTAAACATCGATCTTCTAATACTGAAAGCAAAAAATGGCGAACAGCCGATTTAACGCAGGGAAAGGTTTCCCTTGGCTGTTCGCCAGAGTATGCCATTTCCTATACTGTAGAGCGATCTCAGAGTTGGTATATTTAGTTGTGGGGTGTGTGGGGGGCACAGCCCCCCACGTTGGGGGGGGTGTGGTACATTGGATGTAAAATTTTATTTTGTTTTAGTGGCCAAAGGATGTGTTTCCTTGGGGCGTTCACTGTTTTCAGATTCGATATTAGAAGACTGATGTTTAGGTGTTCGATCACCTAAACATTCGATCTTCTAATATAGACCCATATATGTCTAAGTAGTACAGTTTTCAAGAAATCAAAATTTATTTCTGAACCTTTACAAAAATGTAATTTGGGGTTTGTGTGCATTAAAATATATTAATAGGATCTTAGGGTCATAGGAGGTTACTAGTCTATTGGCCCTGAGGCCCTTATAAGCCTAGCCAATAGTTTAGCCCAGGTTTAGACAAGTCAGCACCCAAAGCCCCTGTCCAGCAGGGACTCAGGTGGAACCTCAGGGGTGTATTTTCTGTTTCCCATCCAGTTATCCAGGTTGTGCTTAAAAAGGGATAATGAGGTACTCCGCTTGACGTAGAGAGGGAGTCCATTCCACAGATGGGGGAGTCTCTGGGACAGAAATCTGTCCCGCCAACAAGTCCTATTGATATCACAGACCAGGTTGAGGTCATGCATACAGGTTGCTTGAGTGGAGCTTGACTTACAGATATGGAGCAGTCCCATCAAGGCGGGGTCTGAGATCACTTTGTATGCCAGACAGAGGTCACCTCTGAGGAGTCTGTATGAAACTAAGTAGAGGGAAAAGGGCTTTTAGCCTATCTGTGTAGGGTAGATGTTTGAGGCCTTGGATTCTCCTGGTAAGGAACCTCTGTGGTTTCTCCAACTGCTGCATGTGCTTTGCGAGGTACATGCCGAAGGGGGTATTGTACTCAATAATTGGCCTTATGAGGGAAGAATACATGGATGTTATGACCTCTTTGTCCCTGGATGAGATCACCTTACTTATGAGGTGGGCCATGTAGAAATCGTCCATACAATGAAAGCAACATGGTGGTCAAAAGTCAGGTTGCTATCAACTTGGGTGCCCAAATCCCTCACTACTGATTGTGTACTTAGGACATTGTTATTAATGTAATAATATGTGGGGATGTCACTCTCACCAAAGTGAATGATGATGCATTTTTTGGCATTCAGCTTGAGGCCATGTTTCTGGCACCAGTCATTTGTTTGGGTGAGACCCTCTGGAGGACGTCCACATCACTTGGGGAATTGATGGCTGTGCACTTGGTCAGCCATAGTCCACTGATTTTGGCCTGCACCTCAAAGAAGTATATCACAGTATTAATGGAAAAGTCTATGATTACAGTGATTATTATCACTGCAAACAATACTTCTTACCGATAACTTTGCTATTTATGCAGGTTTAATAGCTTTCATTGTTCATAAATATTTACATTTGTTTGTGTCATACTTTTTAAGTTTATTTTCAGAAAATGCTCTGGAATGCAAGATGTATGTTTGCTGGTAGAGGTATGACATTCCACATCATATAGGTGTTACTGAGTTACAGAGCAGATGAATCTGTATATTAATACATTAAAGCTCAAAAAAATGAACTTGCTTATCACATCATTGGAATAGTTTATAGCTGATAACGGGTACTAAATGGAGAAGTGCAGATCACCAATATTATTACTGATAATTCATCTCTTAATTTCAGAAGGCTTTAGAAAATGATGTGTAAGGGGAAAATTGCAATATATATGCTGCATGAAGAAAAGATGAATACAGGTCCATTATATGTGAAATGCTGAGGAAAAGAAGGAATCAGGAAATTCAGATCTGAAATGCACACAGCATAAATAAAGCAGACTAGTTATCTCTTATTATAAAATGTATTTGTCTGGTAGTATACATTTCCTAGAAAGACATATAACATCACATAAGTTGATTCCCAAAAGGAGAATGATCACAAAATACAATAATTGTGGCTTGAATTTGAAAGGAAATTCTAAAATGAATCAAACTGTAAAGTGAATTATGATAAAATAGCTAATTATATAGTATTATACAGCAATATATTGATTTGTATTGACCTATAACCAGTACACTATCACATTTTCAATTTAAGTCACAACTACTCAGAATGTTGGTTATCACATTAGAATGTGAAATGGTAAAGTAATTCAGTATATCTTAGGCTGTTGCAATTAACCTCAGAATTATTGCATTTTGTTAGGAGTAGCGTAGGAACAGAGTCATCCACAAAATATTATGTTTGACTCTGTTCCGCTCTTACACAAAGGTACTGCACTCAGAAGCTCTTACACAAAGGTACTACACTCAGAAGCTATCATATTCAAAGAATTGAGACTTTAAAAAATGGCTTCCCCATAGTGACATTCAATAAACTGAATTCCAATAAAGTGGGCTACATCTGTTGACATATATTTATTATGTCTCTTTTATACATAAATACTTTCTACTGCTGGTGTAAACAGAAAACATGCTAACTGACTAGAAAGAATGTCTAAAATTATATATATATATATATATATATATATATATATATATATATATATATAAATATATGTTAAAAAAGTAAACAATCAAAAATATATATTTATCATTGATATATAGGTTAAAAAAGTAAACAATCAAAAATATATATTTATTATTGATATATCAGGTACTAGGATGCATTTCTTCAGTATATTGCTCATGAATCATTAACAGTGTTCATTAACTTTTGTATAATTCATGCAACATTTTTTACTGTACATGAATAAATATTTCAGGACTGAAATGTTGCAATACCTTTATGAATCATGATGTACATTGCAGAATATTCATGATAAGGTCAAATTATTATTTATTATTTGCTACTATTTTTGTGTTTTGGATGAACAATATCTGTGATTCATCATAGCTGTTCAACAATATAGCTTAAAATGTGAATATTGCTCATTTCTTTTTGTACCCACCAGGGAGTCATGATAAAAACTTGACTTTTGAAAATGGATGTTATCTTATACAGCTTTATCTTCACAGCTACTGTTTTGCATAGATAAATCGCCATAGTGTTTCACCTTAGCTGTGATTAACAACAATGATTTTCTCATTTCCAGGAAAAATACTGTAAAATACAAGAATGTGACAGCTGGAAAACAGACATTTCAATGAATTTGGTATTTTAAGCCAGAAAACTATGTAATCACAATTTGTATGCAAAACTGTATGTTTGCCTTATTCATACCTTTCTAGTTACAGTCTATTTCTGCTTAAATATAGATGTCCTAAAAACAAATATGTAATGTAGTCATTGCAAAGTCCTGAAGTTACATTTAACAGTGACAGAACAATTCTCTGAATTTCTTTTGAGGAAACTCAAATTTCACTTCTAAAAAAAAAATTAAATAAGTGTCCTTGACTATGACTTAAAGATAAGAAAAATGTGTCTGTTACAGCGTAATACAACATCCAGCATGTCAGTCACAAAAGATCCTTGTGCATTCTTAAGGGATAGTGCCCTTGTCCTTATGAATGACTTTTGTCAGCATTTTATCTTAATAATTCCTGCTATTTATCTTCATAAGTCTCCAGTCTATTTCTGATCTTGGACCATCTGCATACCTGCAAAGTCAGTTGTTTACATGCAAACAAAGTAGTTCACTTGAGATCTACATACCCTTGAAGATGAAAGTCATGATTAGTAATTAATAGAGAACTAATTATTTTCCACAGGTGCAAATAATTTTCTCATTAACAGCCAGGCGTTGGGTCCCCTTACAGGAATGGTAGAGAATAAATAATGAGGAAAATAGGCGGCTTGTTTGCTTATTTACTATAAAATGTCTTTAAACAGTCAAAAACGTATAGCCAAGCAATGATAGGTAGAAATAGGCAGGTTCAGTGCTGATGATATAAAAAATGCAGGCAATTTGATTAATATTAGTTGGTAACATACACTAGCTTGTAACAATTGAAGTGGACACGGAGAAGCATCATTTAAAACAGTAAAGGATTGTTCTATGTTTCACATTACACTTTTATTTCATTATCAGAACTCCAACCTGTTCATAATCATCTAGTTTTCTTTTTAAACATTTGTTTTCCCATCATGGTTATTGCATTTTTCCTTATCCTCCATTACTTGGTTTTCTGTTAAATGTTCAGTAAGTGTATCCACTTTTTTCTCCCTGATGTTTCGGTATGTTGATCATCTCCCCCACTACCATTTCTAAAGGTACAATAAACTCATTTATATGCCATGCAGTCTTTTGTGAAAAGTGGGTTGCATGGCATAATCACAACATTCAAAACTGATCATACGCAATTAATTGCAACATTTTTATTTTAGTAACATATTAAGTACAAACCAAAAACTAATGCAATAACAAGAACCAGCAGCAATGATGGAAATGCAGAAATTCTGCCATCAAATTTCTTACTTCATCCTACTTCTCATCTCTTAATTTTCACATCAGTTACTTTTTCCCAATTTTTCACCAGTCATTCCCTTCACTGCAGTGTTCATTATGTGGCACATTAAATTGCTGGTCAAACTCATAGTTATCATAAAAATCATGAGAAATCAAGGCAAATGAGTCTTATAAGTATTTATGCCTTGTCAGTGACCATCATTAGACTGTACCTCCTTTTTCAAGGAGGGATAGGACAGTCAAGCCAGGGCTGAATTTGTGAATATTCATCTAATCATCCAGTTATCATCGGAAGGAAGATAACATATCACACTGCTTGATATGTAGTGGGAGTCTATTCCATAGGTGGGGAGGCATTTCCACCATGTTGCATTTATTTACTGATGAAAATTTAAATATCCGGTTCTGGTATTTGTGATACTATTTGATTTATGGATATACAATCCTATGGCCATTGGGTTACTAATGGCACAGAAATCAAAGTATACATACACACATACATATAAATATTTCAAGCACGGGCATTCTAGCTTGGCAATATACCAGAAGACTTGCTCCCATAATAAGTTTTCAGGCTGTTCTTAAAATATCTAAACTAGTAATTGCTTTAATGTAATTTGGAAGTCTGTTCCAACATCAGCTACTCTGTCAGAGAACCAATTAATATACTTCTCATTCCTGTAGAATCTTCTACATAGGTTGTCTGATGATTCTTTAGTGAGAACTTTATAAGATACAGAATAAATAGACAGTGCTTCCAGTTTTTTCTGGTAACTTAGGTGTTTTCAGCCAGTGACTGCCTTAACTGGGAACCTCTGGGGG
>NC_056745.1:864624647-864634835 GCF_019279795.1 Protopterus annectens
AATCTAATTACATTCATACTCTATTAATCTTAAAAGTTTGCACAAAACTGAAGGTAGGTCAAAGTGCTTTAATGAAAAAAATCATATACAAGAAATCATATGTATAAACAACTAAAGGAAAATAATAGCAACATATGTCAATAACATCCTATTCTAGCATGAACAAAAATCTAGAACACAGCACCACAGCAAACCAACAAAAAGCAGATGGCAAAGAGATGTGTAAAATCCAAATAGACTTTTATTCGAACACAGGTAAGCGCTTTCGCAATAAAATCACTTCTTCAGACCATGCAAAAAATCAGCAGCATCTCAAATATGTAAAATGCAATCAATTAAATATCTGCCAATAAAAAAACATTCAAGTACAATAGCCATAACCATTTAAAGGCACAGCTTTCTTTTAAGACAGAAACCATAAAAGGCTATTGCTATGAAAACACACATAGCAGTATACTTATTTAAGAAGCCTTCGTTCTTTCAGAACTGGCTTAAGAGGTACTGATTCATTCAAACCTGCAGCTCTATATGCTGATAGTTTAAGAATCCATCTTAATTCTTTCCCTTCTGTGACATTAGTTATATCACCCAACCTAAAACTTTCATAAATTACTTCTACTGCCGTAAACTTAAACCAATGGTTAGTGCCTTTCTCTAATATATGTTTAGCTAAGGCACTATAACTATGGCCCTTACCGGCACAATAATAATGGTCTCTAATTCGTTCCTTAAGTCACCTATTAGTTTTTCCTATATACAATTTTGAACAAGTCACACACTGTGCTAAATAAACTAAGTTTTTACTGTCACAATTAGCTTTAACTTTAAAAACATAATGATTACCATTGTCTGGTTGTATAAATGTATTGGATACATCAATGTATTTACAAAAAGTAAATTTACCACAGATAGAGGTACAAAAACTAGTTGTTCTAATACTAGGTTGCTGTAGTTTACTTGTGCTAGGGAAACAAAGCTGTCTTTTCAATGATTTTTTATTTTTATAAACAAAATTTGGGGCTGCACTAACAAACACATAGAATAGGGTCAGAGAATAAAATATGCCATTTTTTTGTAATAATATTTTTTATATAGCTATGCGGTCAGTACTAAATGTCATACAATAAGCTACATTGCTATAAGTATTATTATGGGCAGTCTTTCTTATGTTTTCTTTACGTGAAAAAATGGGCGTCCACTACTTTGTCTGTCTAACTTGACCCTTTCACATGCTTTACTAACTTCAAAAGGTTTATAACCACATTATATAAATTCCACACTAGTGGAACACATAGTTGTTTCATATTCTTGTTCCTGGTCATGGAGCCTAGAAACTCTTAAAAGTTGACCTCTTACCACATTTTCAAAAATATGTGGTGGATGCATACTATTACATTCAAGATAACTATGTGTATAACATGGTTTTCTATACCTCTTAGTGTGCAGCTTTCCATCTATGCCCATATACAGGGTATCATCAAGCAAATCTATATAAGTGCAAGAATGTTTCATAGTAAACATAAGGAAGGGTGTACTTGAATTTATAGCACTTAGAAAATTATTTAAACTTTCAAGGTCTCCTTTCCAAAAAATATATACGTCATCAACAAAACACAGATATAATTTTACATGCACATTAAAATGTTCAACATTTAAGATTTTTACATTTCCCCAATATGCCATGACCACATTGACATAGCTATTGGCACAGGACGTGCCCATAGCCACACCAGATGTCTGCAGGTAATATTGCTTCTCAAATAGGAAAACATTATATTCTAGTACCAGCTCTATAAGGTAGCAAATAAGAGGGTTGGGAGGGTGGCCTAATGGTTAAGGTGTTTGCCTTGCAAGCACAAGGTGCAGGGTTTAAGTCTCACAAGGGATAATTGGCTAGGCTTAAAATGGCTCGCAAGGGCAGTTAGCTTAGTACGAATCTACATGCCCTCCCTTTCATCAGTGAGAGAGCCTTCTTCTATAACAATTTTTTTTACATAGGAAAGACCTATTTGGTTAGGTATAACCATAAACAGAGACGTAACATCTAAAATTACCATAATCTCTGTACCAGTTTCAGCATAACTCTCAAGAAAAGAGAAAAAAATCACTTAAGAAATGTTCTGTATCATGCAAAACAATAGCATACTTGTCTAAAATGGGTCTTAAATGTCTTTCTATGTATAACGATGCTGGTTCGGTTAATCATTCACCTCCAGCTACTATGGGTCTAAAAGCTGGAGTTACAAGATTTTTATGTATTTTCGGCAAACCAAACAGGATGTTCTATTATAAGATACTGGAACAGTTCTTTAGAAATAACTTTCTTCAAAGCAGTTAACAAGAGACTTAGTGAACCTTTCAATTAACTTTTACAGAATAAAGTTCTGTGTTGGTATATGTATTGTCATCTCTAAGCATGGTGTTCATATTAGTAACATAATACTCTTTATCTAACACAACAAAGGAAATGCTTTTATTGGCTGGTCATATTACAATGTCACTATATCTCTGTAAATTTTCAAGTACTTATCTCTCATTTTTATTTAAGTTATAAAATTTATTTAATGTATACTCAGTACTGGTTTCAAAAAGATTATAAATCTGTTGTTCACATACCTTTGAAAAAACTTCTAGAGTGGAAGACAATGTTAGACAAAAAGCACTTGGCTTTTTATAGTTAGATACACTTTCATGTGACACAGAAAAACCAAACTGCTCTTTAAGAGCTATTTTTCGTACAAACAATTTCAGCTCTATAATAGTGTCAGCTAAATCAGCCCTTTGAGAAGTAATAAAAGACAAATCTTTTTTAAGTAAAGAAAGTTCAGCTTCTGTTAACTGTCTCCGCGATAAGTTCCATACTAGTTGTTTGTTATATTCCACATTTTCTTGAGAGTTTGTGGTTCTCGATTCTGAAAGGAGTTCTTTCTCTTGAATTTCTTTCCTTTGATGTTCACATCTTTGTATTCCTTGTGTTGGAATTTGCAGGGTAAAGGGAGACCCAAAAAAACAGAGTCACCAGAAATGTTCAGTGTTTTAGGCCGTACTACCTGTTCTGGAGAAAGAGCAGTTCTTCAAAGTTGTTGCTCAGTTGGGAGAGGGACCACCAAAGGTGTGTTGTATGTAGAAGTATTAGCATTTGGTGAAGAAACAGCACATTCCTGCACCACTGTTGAAGCATTTACAGAACCATTATTTTGAGTAATAGAGGAAACTTCCTCTGAGTTAGTAGCCTTAGAAATTCTAGGTTGTACTGGCTCTTTACGCTACTCTCTCAGCCAAGCAAACACATTTTCTTGTTGGAAATCAACAATGTCTCTCTGAACTTTTTTCTTTTTTTGAGCTAACAGCTTAGTTTCATGCAGATGTAATTGTTCATTTAAGTCACTCATGTGAAGATCAAGTTATGCATCAATATTAATGCGATACAGTTCTTTTTGTAATTTGTTGATATCTTCACAAATTTGTTGCTCTGCAGGCACAAAAAAGTCAACAAGCAACTTAATATATGAAAAAATTGTCTCTAAATTAATTCTTTGCCATTTTGATAAAAGTTCTGGGTAAGTTGTTCCATATGAGGGCATAGTCAACACCCTCAGCCCTCTAGGAACAACTTTCAGCACACAGCAGGCTTCAAAATGCAGTCTCTGACATTGAAGTCTCTCTAACTTATATAGCTGATTTTCCAAGTGTTTAAACAAGTCTTTCATGCGTGCACTTTCATTATGCTCTGTTATTAAACTGTGTGCAGAAACATCCATATTCTCAGTTAACGAAGGATTACTTTGTATATTTAAGAAACTTTGTAGTCACCTCCTTTGACTAGAGTTGCCAATAGAGTCAGCCTGTGGCATGGCTTCTGCATTTCCAGTGATACTTTCAGCCATGTCAGTCAGCAACAACACAAGACTGCAAAGAAATATAGTAAAACAAGTCCTACTGACTGTAAAGCTGTGCTCAACCACAAACCAAGCAGTATGAACAAAAATGTAAAACACAGCACCAAAGCAAACCAATAAAATGCAGATGGCAAAGAGCAGTGTAAAATCCAAATAGTCTTTTATTTGAACACAAGTGAGTGCTTTCATGATAAAATTGCTTCTTCAGACCATACAAAAAAGCATCTCAAATATGTAAAATGCAATCAATTAAATATCTGCCAATAAAAAAGCATTCAAGCACAATATCCATAACAATTTAAAGGCACAGATTTCTTTTAAGACAGAAACCATAAAAGGCTATTGCCATAAAAACACACATACTTATTTAAGAAGCCTTCTTTCTTTCAGAACTGGCTTAAGAGGTACTGATTCATTCAAACCTGCAGCTCTATGTGCTGATAGTTGAAGAATCCATCTTAATTATTTCCCTTCAAATTAGAGACCATTATTATTGTGCCAATAAGGGCCATAGTTATAGTGCCTTAGCTAAACATATACTAGAAAAAGGCACTAACCATTGGTTTAAGTTTATGGCAGTATGAGTAATTTATGAAAGTTTTAGGTTGGGTGATATAACTTATGTCACAGAAGGGAAAGAATTAAGATGGATTATTAAACTTTCAGCACATAGAGCTGCAGGTTTGAATGAATCAGTACATCTTAAGTCAGTTCTGAAAGAAAGAAGGCTTCTTAAATTAGTATACCGCTATGTGTGTTTTTATGTCAATAGCCTTTTATGGTTTCTATCTTAAAAGAAAGCTGTGCCTTTAAATTTTTATGGCTATTGTATTTGAATTTTTTTATTGGTAGATATTTAATTGATTGCATTTTACATATTTGAGATGCTGCTGATTTTTTGTATGGTCTGAAGAAGCGATTTTATCATGAAAGCGCTCACCTGTGTTCAAATAAAAGACTGGATTTTATACTGGTCTTTGCCATCTGCATTTTATTGGTTTGCTTTGGTGCTGTGTTCTACATTTTTGTTCATACTGCTTGGTTTGTGGTTGAGCACAGCTTTACAGTCAGCAGGACTTGTTTTACCATATTTCTTTGCTGTCTTGTGTTGTTGCTGACTGACACGGCTGAAAGTATCACTGGAAATGCAGAAGCCATGCCACAGGCTGATTTTATTGGCAACTCTAGTCAAAGGAAGTGACTACAAAGTTCCTTAAATATACAAGGTAATCCTTTGCTAACTGAGAATATGGATGTTTCTGCACACAGTTTAATAACTGAACATAATGAAAGTGCACGCATGAAAGACTTGTTTAAACACTTGGAAAATCAGCTATATAAGTAAAGAGACTTCAATGTCAGAGACTGCATTTTGAAGCCTGCTGTGTGCTGAAAGTTGTTCTTAGAGGGCTGAGGGTGTTGAATATACCCTCATATGGAACAACTTACCCAGAACTTTTAGCAAAATGGTAAAGAATTAATTTAGAGACATGTTTTTCTTATATTAAGTTGCTCATTGACTTTTTTTGTGCCTGTAGAGCAACAAATGTGTGAAGATATCAACAAATTAAAAAAGAACTGTATAGCCTTAATATTGATGCACAAGTTGATCTTCGCATGAGTGAGTTAACTGAACAATTACATCTGTATGAAACTAAGCTATTAGCTCAAAAAATGAAAAAACTTCAAAGAGACATTGTTGATTTCCAACAACAAAATGTGTTTGGCTGAGGGAGCATCCTAAAGAGCCACTACAGCCTAGAATTTCTAAGGCTACTAACTCAGAGGAAGTTTCCTCTATTTGTCAAAATTATGGTTCTGTTAATGCTTCAACAGTGGTGCAGGAATGTGCTGTTTCTTCACCTAATGTTGATACCTCTACATACAGCACACCTTTGGTGGTCCCTCCCCAACTGAACAGCAACTTAGAAGAACTGCTCTTTCTCCAGAACAGGTAGTATGGCCTAAAACACTGAACATTTCTGGTGACTCTGTTTTTTTAGGTCTCCCTTTACCCTGCAAATTCCAATGCAAGGAATACAAAGCTGCGAACATTGAAGGAAATAAATTCAAGACAATTCCTTTCAGAATCGAGAACCACAAACTCTCAAGAAAATGTGGAATATAACAAACAACTAAAATGGAACTTATCGCAGAGACAGTTAACAGAAGCTGAACTTTCTTTACTTAAAAAAGGTTTGTCTTTTATTCCTTTTCAATGGGCTGATTTAACTGATACTATTATAGAGCTGAAATTGTTTGTACGAAAAATAGATCTTAAAGAGCAGTTTGTTTTTTCTATGTCACATGAAACTGTATGCAACTATAAAAAGCCAAGTGCTTTTTGTCCAACATTGTCTTCTGCTCTGGAAGTTTTTTCAAATGTATGTGAACAACAGATTTATAATCTTTTTGAAACCAATAGTAAGCATAAGCGAAATAAGTTTTATAACTTAAATAAAAATGAGAGACAAGCAATTAAAATTTTACAGAGATATAGTGACATGGTAATATGACCAGCTGATAAAGGCAATTCCTTTGTTGTGTTAGATAAAGAGTATTATGTTACTACTATGAACACCGTGCTTAGAGATGACAATACATATACCAACATATAACTTTATTTTGTACAAAAGTTAATTGAAAGGTTCACTAAGTCTCTTGTTAGCTGCTTTGAAGAAACAGTTATTTCTAAAGAACTGTTCCAGTATCTTATAGTAGAACTTCCTGTTGTACCTACATTGAATGGTTTGCTGAGAATACATACAAATCTTGTAACTCTATCATTTAGACCCATAGTAGCTGGAGGTGGATGGCTAACTGAACCGGCAACTTTATACGTAGAAAGACATTTAAGACCCATTTTAGACAAGTATGCTATTGTTTTGCATGATACAGAACATTTCTTTAGGGATTTTTACTCTTTTCTTGAGAGTTATGTTGAAACCTGGTACAGAGATTATAGTAATTTTAGATATTATGTCTCTGTTTATGGTTATACTTAACCAAATAGGTCTTTCCTATGTAAAAGATTTTCTTAAAGAAGAAGGCTTTCTCACTTATGAAAAATAGAGTTTATCTGGTACCTTATAGAGCTGGTACTAGAATATAATGTTTTTCTATTTGAGAAGCAATATTACTTGCAGTCCTCTGGTGTAGCTATGGGCACATCCTGTGCCAATAGCTACCCCAATATGGTCATGGCATACTGGAAAAATGTAAACATCTTAAATGTTGAACAATTTAATGTGCATGCAAAATTCTATCTGCGTTTTGTTGAAGACATATATTTTTTGGAAAGGAGACCTTGAAAGTTTAAATCATTTTCTAAGTGCTATAAATTCAAGTACACCCTTCCTTAAGTTTACTATGAAACATTCTTGCACTTATATAGATTTCCTTGATGTTACCCTGTATATGGGCATAGATGGAAAGCTGCACACTAAGAGATATAGAAAACCATGTTATACACATAGTTATCTTGAACGTAATAGTATGCATCCACCACATATTTTTGAAAATGTAGTAAGAGGTCAATGTTTAAGAGTTTTTAGGCTCCATGACCAGGAACAAGAATTTGAAACAACGATGTGTTCCACTAGTATGGACTTTATAGAACGTGGTTATAAACCTTTTGAAGATGGTAAAGCATGTGAAAAGGTCAAGTTAGACAGACAACGTAGTGGACGCCCATTTTTTTCACATAAAGAAAACATAAGAAAGACTGCCCATAATAATAGTTATAGCAATGTAGCTTATTGTGTGACTTTTAGTACTGACATCATAGATATATAAAAATATTATTACAAAAAATTGGCATATTTTATTCTCTGACCCTATTCTATGTGAGTTTGTAAGTGCAGCCTCAAATTTTGTTTACAAAAATAAAAAAATTGTTGAAAAGACAGCTTTGTTTCCCTAACACAAGTAAACAACAACAACCTAATATTAGAACAACTAGTTCTGGTACCTCTATCTGTGGTAAATGTACTT
This sequence comes from Protopterus annectens, assembly GCF_019279795.1. Taxonomy (NCBI): domain Eukaryota; kingdom Metazoa; phylum Chordata; order Ceratodontiformes; family Protopteridae; genus Protopterus; species Protopterus annectens. Next base: position 864,632,540 of record NC_056745.1, read on the forward strand.
TTTGTAAATACATTGATGTATCCAATACATTTATATAACCAGACAATTGTAATCATTATGTTTTTAAAGTTAAAACTAATTGTGACACTAAAAACTTAGTTTATTTGGCACAGTGTGTGACTTGTTCAAAAATTTATATAGGAAAAACTAAGAGGTGACTTAAGGAATGAATTAGAGACCATTATTTCTGTACCAGTAAGGCCATAGTTATAGTGCCTTAGCTAAACATATACTACAGAAAGGCACTAACCATTGGTTTAAGTTTATGGTAGTAGACGTAATTTATGAAAGTGTTAGGTTGAGCGATATAACTAATGTCACAAAAGGGAAAGAATTAAGATGGATTCTTAAACTATCAGCACATAGAGGTGCAGGTTTGAATGAATCAGTACCTCTTAAGCCAGTTCTGAAATTAAGAAAGCTTCTTCAATAAGTATACTGCTATGTGTGTTTTTATGGCAATAGCCTTTTATGGTTTCTGTCTTAAAATAAAGCTGTGCCTTTAAATTTGTATAGCTATTGTACTTGAATTTTTTTTATTGCTAGATATTTAATTGATTGCATTTTAAATATTTGAGATGCTGCTGATTTTTTGTATGGTTTGAAGAAGCAATTTTATTGTGAAAGCTCCCACCTGTGTTCGAATAAAAGACTATTTGGATTTTACACTGCTCTTTGCCATCAGCTTTTTATTGGGTTGCTGTGGTGCTGTATTGTACATTTTTGTTCATACTACTTGGTTTGTGGTTGAGCACAGCTTTACAGTCAGCAGGACTTGTTTTACCAAACATAATATTCTACTTTAGGAAACATTATGAAAATATAAATACTCCCAATCCAACTATAAATGATAACAAAACTCTGGAAACATTTTTAAAAGACAATGTTTTAAAAATCTTATCCCCCACAAATGTTGCTGAAATTGACACACCTTTTACTTATAAAATACTAAAAGACCAAATAAGTAAACTACTTGGGTTAGATGGTCTAATCTTTGAAATATACAAAACCCTATGGGATAACATATTAAACATTTTACTAAATGCATTTCACAAAATCAAAACTAATTATATTATTACCCCCCTCATGGAAATACTCACTTGTATCACCTATACTAAAACCTGATAAGAATCCTGCCTCTTGCTCATCATATTGGCCTATCTCACTCTTAAATATAGATTATAAAATTTTTATGTCCATAATAGCAAATAAACTTAATTTTATTATTCTCAACCTGATAGAAGATGATCAGACAGGATTTATAAAAAATAGGAAAGTCCAAGATAATGTAATAAAACTTATCTCTTTAATAGACATAGCAAATAAAAAGAAAAATTAACTGACCTTAATGATCCTTAATATAGACAAAGCATTTGATTCTATTAATTGGTCTTACTTATTTAGTACATTACAACAATATAAATTCTCATCAGTCTTCCTAAATGTAATCAAAAACTTTATGAAAATTACATTTCATTTGTAAAGATAGGTTCCTTTTTATCCTCTCCTTTCAAAGTTTCAAAAGGAAATAAACAAGGCTGCCCCTTATCCCTCCAACCCCCCCCAATTTCTGTCCTTGCTGTAGAACCACTAGCTAATTATATTAGAAATAACACGCATATTAAAGGATATGATCTATACAATGACCTATCCCCAAAGATTCAACTATTTGCTGATGACCTATTATTAACTAGTGGATATATTAAGACATCTCTAGCTCACCTACTCAATTCCCTAGATCTATTTGAAAATCTGTTGGGCTTAAAGTTCAACCACAATAAAACCCAAACACTTTTAATAAATAAGAAAGTCACCAACAGAATGAGAAACCACAAGCACGTTGACTAGGACAATACACAAATCAAATACCTAGGTGTCTCTATTAACTCAAATCTTAAAGACACAATCTCTATAAACTACAATAACCTAATAAGCTCTATTACTAATCATATAGATAATTGGAATATATTTTTTTACATTTGAAGATAGACTAATGTTAATCAAAATTATTTTATTACCTAAATTTTATACATTAGCCAGTCTTTAATTATCATCCCACTTAAGAAAATTATAAAGAAGATTAATAATATGTTATTAAAATTTCTTTGGCACCCTAAAAAACATATTCCCCGGGATTCATGAAGCTCGGCGCAAGGCCGGCGTAAGGCCTGCGCCGGCGGTGCATGGAATATCCGGCGCAGTAGCGCCATATACATATTAATGAGAGTGCACCGGAATCACAGACACGTGCATAGTGTACGTGAGCGAGCCCAGGTAGGATGCGTCTGGGGTCCCT